>NC_088219.1:10210466-10257966 GCF_036934945.1 Oncorhynchus masou masou | reverse complement strand
ATTTTCATAGACAACAAAGGAATTCCTTCCACCTCACAGAACTTGAGGTACGAACACATTTCATGTTCTGGAGAAAGTATAAAAGAACGGTGAAGAATCCAGCTACGAACTGGTACGTTTGTCACAACTTGGGGAAGCTCATGGGAGACGGTGTGGCCACATTACCATAATATTATTATATAATGTTTATATAATAGCCTCAGATATGAGGTTTACTAATTGTAAACATATAATTGTTGTATAAGATGAATGAGTGAGTATGATACTATTAAACTAAATCAGAGGACCGCCCCTGAGCCCAGTTAGGGTCAGGCGTCCTGGGACAGCCCTTTTCTGCCATTCCGAATGAAACCCAACTTTGAGAAATTATCACCAGACCATGTTATTCTCCATTAGGAGGAGATAAAGGTTTTAACCATACCACGTGGATAAACTCTTAGACTATCGATACCGACAGAATAAGAACAAATCTTTGATATTAATTTCTAGTCTGCAGCTAGGAATTCGGTATCATTGAACGTGAAGAACGACCACCGCCGAAACATCCATTCTGTAACGAAACGAATTAATGTCACTCTGAACAATCCACTCTAACCACAACCGAGAGAGAGAGGGAGAGAGACGGACAATTCTACAAAAGAAACTAACTTTTCACCAGCGATCAAGACGACACACTGAGCGTAAATATATATATTGATTGCAATTGTTCCAGAATGAGTGACCGTTCATGTGCAAAGGATTAGCATTTCAATTGTTATAATTATTAACTCTGTAGTGACTTTTATCTCAGTCGACCCCCACTTCCCTTTTGTCCACCAAGCCTCCATGCCGGTTTAGCCCACTAGGTCACATTCTCCTATCATTTCTTGTAACCACATTTACCATATTTACTGTTTGTTTACGCATTTCTGTGAATTACTTAGTTAGTAATAAATAAATTATTTAAGACAATTGATGTATGGATGACTCATAGTGAAGACTGGGTTTGTGCAGATAACCAACAATTTACGACGTTTGGAATGAGACTAACGTGAGGTAAATAATTCATTCATTCGAAGACTAATTGATCAGATAAAATATCTGACAAGTTATTTTAGGAAATGATAACTTTGTAATCTGAATATTTTTCCTTGGTGCCCCGACTTCCTAGTAATTACGGTTACATGATTAATCAGTCTAATCGCTTAATAACTAATAACAGAGAATCTTTGATAAAAACATTAAGTCTTCAGTTAATGATAGTAAAGACACGACATAAGGGTTAAGGTTAATGTGAGGGTTAAGGTTAAGGTTAAGGTAAGGGTTAAGATTAAGGTGAGGGTTAAGGTTAAGGCTAAGGTAAGGGTTAAGGTTAAGGTGAGTGTTACGGTTAAGTTTAAGGTGAGGGTTAAGGTTAAGGTGAGGGTTAAGGTTAAGGTGAGGGTTAAGTTTAAAGTGAGGGTTAAGGTTAAGGTGAGGGTTAAGGGTAAGGTTAAGGTAAGGGTTAAAGTTAAAGTTAAGGTTAAGTGGAGTGTTAAGGTGAGGGTTAAGGTTAAGGTATAGGTTAAGGTTAAGGTAAAGGTTAAGGTTAAGGTGAGGGTTAAGGTTAAGTTGAGGGTTAAGGTGAGGGTTAAGGTTAAGTTGAGGGTTAAGGTTAAGGTCAGGGTTAAGGTTAAGGTGAGGTTTAAGGTATAGGTTAGGGTAAGGGTTGAGGTTAAGGTTAAGTTGAGGGTTAAGGTTAAGGTGAGAGTTAAGGTTAAGGTGAGGGTTAAGGTTAAGGTGAGGGTTAAGGTTAAGGTGAGGGTTAAGGTGAGAGTTAAGGTTAAGGTAAGGGTTAAGGTTAAGGTTAAGGTGAGGGTTAAGGTGAGGGTTAAGGTGAGAGTTAAGGTTAAGGTGAGGGTTAAGGTTAAGGTTAAGGTGAGGGTTAAGGTTAAGGTGAGGGTTAAGGTGAGAGTTAAGGTGATGGTTAAGGTTAAGGTTAAGGTGAGGGTTAAGGTTAAGGTTAAGGTGAGGGTTAAGGTTAAGGTAAGGGTTAAGGTTACGGTGAGGGTTAAGGTTAAGGTGAGGGTTAAGGTTAAGGTGAGGGTTAAGGTGAGAGTTAAGGTTAAGGTGAGAGTTAAGGTTAAGGTGAGGGTCAAATCAAATCAAATCAAATTTTATTTGTCACATACACATGGTTAGCAGATGTTAATGCGAGTGTAGCGAAATGCTTGTGCTTCTAGTTCCGACAATGCAGTAATAACCAACAAGTAATCTAACTAACAATTCCTAAACTACTGTCTTATACACAGTGTAAGGGGATAAAGAATATGTACATAAGGATATATGAATGAGTGATGGTACAGAGCAGCATAGGCAAGATACAGTAGATGGTATCGAGTACAGTATATACATATGAGATGAGTATGTAAACAAAGTGGCATAGTTAAAGTGACTAGTGATACATGTATTACATAAGGATGCAGTCGATGATATAGAGTACAGTATATACGTATGCATATGAGATGAATAATGTAGGGTAAGTAACATTATATAAGGTAGCATTGTTTAAAGTGGCTAGTGATATATTTACATCATTTCCCATCAATTCCCATTATTAAAGTGGCTGGAGTTGAGTCAGTGTCAGTGTGTTGGCAGCAGCCACTCAATGTTAGTGGTGGCTGTTTAACAGTCTGATGGCCTTGAGATAGAAGCTGTTTTTCAGTCTCTCGGTCTCAGCTTTGATGCACCTGTACTGACCTCGCCTTCTGGATGATAGCGGGGTAAACAGGCAGTGGCTCGGGTGGTTGATGTCCTTGATGATCTTTATGGCCTTCCTGTAACATCGGGTGGTGTAAGTGTCCTGGAGGGCAGGTAGTTTGCCCCCGGTGATGCGTTGTGCAGACCTCACTACCCTCTGGAGAGCCTTACGGTTGAGGGCGGAGCAGTTGTCGTACCAGGCGGTGATACAGCCCGCCAGGATGCTCTCGATAGTGCATCTGTAGAATTTTTTGAGTGCTTTTGGTGACAAGCCAAATATCTTCAGGCTCCTGAGGTTGAAGAGGTGCTGCTGCGCCTTCTTCACGATGCTGTCTGTGTGAGTGGACCAATTCAGTTTGTCTGTGATGTGTATGCCGAGGAACTTAAAACTTGCTACCCTCTCCACTACTGTTCCATCGATGTGGATAGGGGGGTGTTCCCTCTGCTGTTTCTCTGAAGTTTCCTAAGGTTAAGGTGAGGGTTAAGGTTTGTCATATGGTTAAAACAGAAACAATTGATAGCGGTTTAAACTCTATCCCCATCCACAATGCCCATGCAAGCCGCAAGCCTATTCGATGGTAATAGGCGCTCACATTGCCCCTAGTGGAGGTTATTGGAAGGATCTCCCAACGTTCTGGGGACCTGGAGAAACGTTGAATATTGAATTCGATCTGGTGTGACCTGGCTGGCATCCTGTGGTAGTATTTAGGGTAAGAGGGGGACAGGTCACCTGGTTCCTGGCTCCAAAGCAACTTTGCTGTGTTTTGTTTTTTGCGTTATTTTTCACATTATTATCTCAGAACGTTTTTGCATTGTTAAATACAGACAGAAATAACTTTGGGGTATGATAGCAGCGGTAACTCACCAACATTTCGACCAGAAATACCAATTTCTTTAATTGGATCCTTTGTTCGTACCCTCCAAGGCGATTCCACTCATCCCAGAGGCTTCAAGACGCCACCGGTGGAGAAGAGGTATTCGGAGTGGATTTTTAGTCCGACTCAGGAGGCATGCAAACTATCCGAGTAGATGACTATTATATTGTTATATTATTATATTACTCGCTAATGTTTAGTCCCTGGACAATAAAACAGATGAGCTCATTCCAGAGAGACATCAGGGACTAACATATTCTGTTTCATGGAGTTATGGCTCTCTGCGGATATAGTGTCCCCGTCCATACAGCCAGCTGGGTTCTCAGTACATCGCACAGACAGGAATAAAGACCTCTCTGAGAAAAAGTAAGGCGGAGGTGCATTTTTCATGGTTAACTACTCATGGTGTGATTGTGGTCATGTACAGGAACTCAAGTCCTTTTGTTCACCTTACCTAGAATACCTCACAATCAAATGCCAACCATATTACCTCCAGAGAAAATGATCTTCGGTCATCGTCACATATTCCACCTCAAGCCGATACCAAGTTGCACCGGTCCCCACAAGGAACTGCACTGGACTTTGTTCAAACTGTGAACCACATATCCTGAACCACATATCCTGAGGCTGGGGACAAAACAAATGTGAGGAAAACGCTACTGTATTTATATATTTTTTATTTAATTTTTTTGAATTTTTACCCCTTTTTCTCCCCAATTTCGTGGTATCCAATTGTTTTTAGTAATTACTATCTTGTCTCATCGATACAACTCCCTTACGGGCTCGGGAGAGACGAAGGTTGAAAGTCATGCGTCCTCCGATACACAACCCAACCATGCCGCACTGCTTCTTAACACAGCGCGCATCCAACCCGGAAGCCAGCCGCACTAATGTGTCGGAGGAAACACTGTGCACCTGGCAACCTTGGTTAACGCACACTGCGCCCGGCCCGCCACAGGAGTCGCTGGTGCGCGATGAGACGAGGATATCCCTACCGGCCAAGCCCTCCCTAACCCGGTCGACGCTAGGCCAATTGTGCGTCGCCCACGGACCCCCCGGTCGCGCTACTGAATTTTATTAACACATTGCCGCATCAAAAACTCTAGACCGATTGATACTCTCCCTCCCGGAACGGCTACAAGAATCCATGCTTGAAGATTGTTTTGATCACGCGGACTGGGATATGTTCTGGGTTGCCTCTGAGAATAACATTGACTTACATATACACTGACATAGTGACTGAGTTCGTCAGGAAGTGTACAGTGCATTTGAAAAGTAATCAAAACCCTTGACTTTTTCAAAATGTGTTATATTACAAATTATTCTAAAATTATTACATGTTTTAATTATCTCATCCACCTACACACAATACCCCATAAAGACATCACAATACCCCATAATGACAAAGCAAAAACAGGTTTTTAGACATTTTTGCAAATGTATTAAAAATAAAAAACACAAATACCTTATTTACATAATTATTTAGACCCTTTGCTATGAGACTCGGAATTGAGCTCAGGTGCATCCTGTTTCCATTGATCATGCTTGATATGTTTCTACAACTTGATTGGAGGCCAATCAAAGTCCCATACTCGACAGTGCATGTCAGAGCAAAAACCAAGCCATGAGGTTGAAGGAATTCTCCGTAGAGCTCCTAGACTGGATTTTGTTGAGGCACAGATCTGGGAAAGGTTACCAAAATATTTCTGCAGCATTGAAGGTCTCCAAGAACACAGTGGTCACCATCATTCTCAAATGGAAGAAATTTGGAACCACCAAGACTTTGTAGAGCTGGCCACCCGGCCAAACTGAGCAATCTGGGGAGAAGGGCCTTGGTTAAGGAGGTGACCAAGAAACCAATGGTCACTCTGAAAGAGTTCTAGAGTTCCTCTGTGGCGATGGGAGAACCTTCCAGAAGGACAACTATCTCTGAAGCACTCCACCAATCATGCCTTTATGGTAGAGTGGCCAGACAGAAGCCACTCCTCAGTAAAAGGCACCAGACAGCCTGCATGGAGTTTGCCAAAAGACACCTAAAGACCATGAGAAACAAGATTGTCTGGTCTGATGAAATCAAGATGGAACTCTTTGGCCTGAATGCCAAGCGTCACATCTGTTGAAGCATGGTGGTGGCAGTATCATGCTGTGGGGATGTATTTCACCAGCAGGAACTGGGAGACTGGTCAGGATCAATGGAAAGATGAACAGAGCAAAGTACAGAGAGGTCCCTGATGAAAACCTGCTCCAGAGCTCTCAGCATCTCAGACTGGGGCAAAGGTTCACCTTCCAACAGGACAACTACTCTAAGCGCACAGTCAAGACAATGCAGGAGTGGCTTCGGGACAAGTGTCTGAATGTCCTTGAGTGGCTTAGCCAGAGTCTGGACTTGAACCCAATCGAACATCTCTGAAGAGATCTGAAAATAGCTGTGCAGCAGCGTTCCCCATCCAATCTGACAGGTGAGGATCTGAGAGGATCTACAGAGAAGAATGGGAGAAACTCTTCAAATACAGGTGTGCCAAGCTTGTAGCGTCATACACAAGAAGCCTCCAGGCTGTAATCTCTGCTAAAGGCGCTTCAACAAAGTACTGAATAAAAAGTACTGAGAAAAGGCTCTGAATTCTTCTGATATTTCAGTTTTTAATTTGTAAAAATGTCTAAACCTGTAATGTCTAAACCTGTTTTTGCTTTGTAATTATATCATATTCATATTAAAATAAGGCTTTAACGTAACAAAATGTTGAAAAAGTCAAGGGTTCTTAATACTTTTTAGAGCATCATGTTGGGCTGAATCACCGCCTGGTATGGAAACCACACTGTACGCAACCGCAGGGCTCTCCAGAGAGTGGTGCTGTCAACCCAACGCATCACCGGGGCCTCACTGCCTGCCCTCCAGGACATCTACAGCACCCGGTGTCACAGGAAGACAAAAAGATCATGAAGGATCTCAGCCACCCGATCCACGGCCTGTTCACCCCGTTACCATCCAGATGGTGAGATCAGTACAACTGCATCAAAGCTGGGACCCAGAGATTGAAGCTATCTTTCTATCTCAAGGCCGTCAGACGTTTAAATAGTCACCACTAGCCGACCTCCACCCACCCTGCCCTGAAATTTAGTCACTGTCACTAGCCGGCTACCACCCGGTTACTCAACCCTGCACCTTAGAGGCTGCTGTCCTATGTACATAGACATGGAACACTGCTCACTTAAATAATGGAACACTGGTCACTTTAATTATGGAACACTGGTGACTTTAAAACATACTGTTTTACCCACTTCATATGTATATACTGTATAAACAGTATTGTAGTCAAGGCCATCCTATTGAACTATTGCTGTACATGTACTATTATATCTAGGTATTCTACAGATATTCTACATATTATATCATATACTGTCCATAATGTCTATACATCCCATCACATATATATATTTATTTTATCTTACTAGTGTCGTGTTTTTACTATCATTAAACTGAAGACGTGGTTTTTTATCAAAGATTCTCTGTAATTAGTATCACGCGATCAACTGATTCATTAACTAGGAAGTCAGGGCACCAAGGAAAAATATTCAGATGACAAAGTTATCATTTCCTAAAATAACTTTTCAGATATTTTATCTGATCAAATAGTCTTCGAATTAATTAATTATTTACTTTACGTTAGTCTCATTCCAAACATCATAAATTGTTGGTTATCTGCACAAACCCAGTCTTGACTACGAGTCATCCATACATCAATTGTCTTAAATAATTTATTTACTAACTAAGTAAGGCAAAAGGGGAAGTGGGGGTCGACTAAAAAGTCACTACAGAGTGATAATTATAACAATTTAAATGCTAATCCTTTACACATGAACGCTCACTCATTCGGGAACAATTGAAATCAATATATAAATTTACGCTCAGTGTGTTGTCTTGATTGCTGGTGATAAGTTTGTCTCTCTCTCTCTCGCTCTCTCGGTTGAGGTTAGAGGGGATTGTTCAGAGTGTCATTCATTCATTTCGTTATAGATTGCATGTTTCGGCGGTTGTCGTTCTTTGCGTTCAATGATACCGAATTTGTAGCTGCAGACTAGTAATTAATATCAAAGCCTTGTTCTTATTCTGTCGGTATCGATAGTCTAAGAGTTTAACCACGTGGTATGGTTAAAAGATTCAGCAATGGGCTACAACCTCTTAATGGAGAAAAACATGGTCTGCAACCTTTAGCCATCTCGTAATTGAGGTAAGCTCGGTCTGCTGATCGAAAACCCGAGTCGGGGTTTTATTCGGAAGGGCAGAAAAGGGCTGTCCCAGGAGGCCTGACCCTAACTGGGCTCAGGGGCGGTCCTCTGATTTAGTTAAAATCAAAAAGGAATTGTATGTTTCTTCGTTAAACAGTCCAAAATCATATTACACAATTATACAAACAGTATCATACTCACTCATTCATCTTATTAGACAATTAGATATAAACCTCATATCCGAGGTTATTATCTAAACAGCGTTATGGTAATGTGGCCACACCGTCTCCCATGAGCTTCCCCAAGTTGTGACAAACGTACCAGTTCATAGCTGGATTCTTCACCAATCTTTTATACTTTCTCCAGAACATGACATTTGTTCTTACCTCAAGTTCTGTGAGGTGGAAGGAATTCCTTTGTCCTCTATGAAAATGTACTCTGCCTCTTATACTATGCGGCCATGTGGCAGGAATTTACGACGTCTCTCTGACCACAGCAACCTAGTTGAAGGAGGCAAGGGGGAGGAAGGGAGAGGGGGATGGGGCTTGCTATACCCAAAGAGGCCAATGTCATGGCACTAGGCAAGTCAGTTAAGAACAAATTCTTATTTTCAATGACAGTCTAGGAACCGTGGGTTAACTACCTTGTTCAGGGGCAGAATGACAGATTTGTACCTTGTCAGCTCGGGGAACCGATCTTGCAACCTTTTGGTTAATGGCCCAATGCTCTAACCACTAGGCTACCTGCTGCCCCCATATGCACTATACAGTGGGGCAAAAAAAGTATTTAGTCAGCCACCAATTATGCAAGTTCTCCCACTTACAAAGATGAGAGAGGCCTGGAATTTTCATCATAGGTACACTTCAACTATGACAGACAAAATGAGGAAAAAACATCCAGAAAATCACATTGTAGGATTTTTAATGAATTTATTTGCAAATTATGGTGGGAAATAAGTATTTGGTCACCTACAAACAAGCACGATTTCTGGCTCTCACAGACCTGTAACTTCTTCTTTAAGAGGCTCCTCTGTCCTCCACTCGTTACCTGTATTAATGGCACCTGTTTGAACTTGTTATCAGTATAAAAGACACCTGTCCACAACCTCAAACAGTCACACTCCAAACTCCACTATGGCCAAGACCAAAGAGCTGTAGACCTGCACCAGGCTGGGAAGACTGAATCTGCAATAGGTAAGCAGCTTAGTTTGAAGAAATCAACTGTGGGAGCAATTATTAGGAAATGGAAGACAGACAGGACCACTGATGATCTCCCTCGATCTGGGGCTCCACGCAAGATCTCACCCCGTGGGGTCAAAATGATCACAAGAACGGTGAGCAAAAATCCCAGAACCACACGGGGGGACCTAGTGAATGACCTACAAAGAGCTGGGACCAAAGTAACAAAGCCTACCATCAGTAACACACTACACCGCCAGGGACTCAAATCCTGCAGTGCCAGACGTGTCGCCCCGCTTAAGCCTGTACATGTCCAGGCCCGTCTGAAGTAAGCTAGAGAGCATTTGGATGATCCAGAAAAAGGTTGGGAGAATGTCATATGGTCAGATGAAACCAAAATATAACTTTTTGGTAAAAACTCAACTCGTCGTGTTTGGAGGACAAAGAATGCTGAGTTGCATCCAAAGAACACCATACCTACTGGGAAGCATGGGGGTGGAAACATCATGCTTTGGGGCTGTTTTTCTACGAAGGGACCAGCACGACTGATCTGTGTAAAGGAAAGAATGAATGGGGCCATGTATCGTTAGATTTTGAGTGAAAACCTCCTTCCATCAGCAAGGGCATTGAAGATGAAACGTGGCTGGGTCTTTCAGCATGACAATGATCCCAAACACACCGCCCTGGTAACGAAGGAGTGGCTTCGTAAGAAGCATTTCAAGGTCCTGGAGTGGCCTAGCCAGTCTCCAGATCTCAACCCCATAGAAAATCTTTGGAGGGAGTTGAAAGTTCGTGTTGCCCAGCAACAGCCCCAAAACATCACTGCTCTAGAGGAGATCTGCATGGAGGAATGGGCCAAAATACCAGCAACAGTGTGTGAAAACCATGTGAAGACTTACAGAAAATGTTTGACCTCTGTCATTGCCAACAAAGGGTAAATAACAAAGTATTGAGATAAACTTTTGTTATTGACCAAATACTTATTTTCCACCATAATTTGCAAATAAATTCATAAAAAATCCTACAATGTGATTCTCTAGATTTTTTTCCCTCTCATCTTTTTAAGTGGGAGAAATTGCACAATTGGTGGCTGACTAAATACCTTTTTGCCCCACTGTATTTGATCTCTGGACTCTCTCTGTTGTCTTAGGTCTCTCTTTATGTAGTGTTGTTTTGTCTCTCTTCTTGTGATGTGTGTTTTGTCCTATATTTATATTTATTGTTATTATCATGTTAAAACATGTTTTATCCCCGGCCCCTGTCAACGCAGGAGGCCTTTTTCCTTTTGGTAGGCCGTCATTGTAAATAATCATTTATGCTTAACCGACTTGTCTAGTTAAATAAATGTTAAATAAATAAATAAAAACAATTACTCGTCCAAATATTTCTATATTTTTGTTAATTCCGTTCTTTTACTTTTTAGATGTGTGAGTATTGCTGTGTATTGTTAGATATCACTGCACTGCTGGAGCACAAGCATTTCAGTTCACCCGCAATAACATTTGCTAAATATGTGTATGGGACCAATGAAATGTAATTTGATTTGATTTAAAAACCCAGAATGTCGACAGAACAGCCACTCTGGAATATAAGAACAATGTTCTCTGGTGTGATTTAAACTCACGTTTTCCTCTGAGGAGTATGAAGCCTGCGTGTAAGCATCTTTGCATGGGTGTGTGTGTGTGCGTGTGGGTGCGAGCGTGCGTGTGGGTGCGAGCATGTGGGTGTGTGTGTGTGCGTGCGTGTGGGTGCGAGCGTGTGTGTGGGTGCGAGCATGTGGGTGTGTGTGTGCATGCGTGTGGGTGCGAGCGTGCGTGTGGGTGCGAACATGTGGGTGTGTGTGTGGGTGTGTGTGGGTGTGTGTGTGCGTGCGTGTGGGTGCGAGCGTGCGTGTCTGTGCGAGTATGAAATTGGTTGCAGTGTGAACAGAGGACATATCCAGAGGCTTTTGAGCTCTGCAGAAGATGACAACAGGAGGGAGAGATAGTGCTCAGAGCCTTGGCTTGTTCTCCTTAGTTATTCATCTACTCTAACTTAGAGCCATGGTGTCACACTAGGACACAACAACATAACATCGAAACAAAGAAAAAAGGGAGAGAGAGAAAACGAGAGAGAGACAGAGGGAGAGAGAGAGACAGATGGAGAGAGAACATCAGCGCCACAGGTAACTTCCACAAAGCTGTGATCGATCTGAGAGACAAGGCAAGAAGGGCATTCTATGCCATCAAAAGGAACATAAATTTCAACATACCAATTAGGATTTGGCTAAAAATCCTTGAATCAGTCATAGAGCCCATTGCCCTTTATGGTTGTGAGGTCTGGGGTCCGCTCACCAACCAAGACTTCACAAAATGGGACAAACACCAAATTGAGACTCTGCATGCAGAATTCTGCAAACATATCCTCCGTGTACAACGTAGAACACCAAATAATGCATGCAGAGCAGAATTAGGCCGATACCCACTAATTATCAAAATCCAGAAAAGAGCTGTTAAATTCTATAACCACCTAAAAGGAAGCGATTCCCAAACCTTACACAACAAAGCCATCACCTACAGAGAGATGAACCTGGAGAAGAGTCCCCTAAGCAAGCTGGTCCTGGGGCTCTGTTCACAAACACACCCTACAGAGCCCCATGACAGCAGCACAATTAGACGTTAGATGGCTACTGTTCATTTTTATTGTTTATTTCACTTTATATATTATCTACCTTACTTGCTTTGGCAATGTTAACACATGTTACCCATGCCAATAAAGCCCCTTGAATTGAATTGAATTGAATTGAGAGAGAGACAGGTGGAGAGAGAGAGACAGATGGAGAGAGAGAAAGACAGAGGGAGAGAGAGAGACAGATGGAGAGAGAGAAAGACAGAGGGAGAGAGAGACAAATGGAGAGAGAGACAGAGGGAGAGAGAGAGACAGATAGAGAGAGAGAGACAGATGGAGAGAGAGAAAGACAGAGGGAGAGAGAGAGAGACAGATGGAGAGAGAGAAAGACAGAGGGAGAGAGAGAAAGACAGATGGAGAGAGAGAAAGACAGAGAGAGAGAGACAGATGGAGAGAGAGATATAGTGACAGAGGGAGATAGAGAGAGACAGATGGAGAGAGAGAAAGACAGAGGGAGAGAGAGAAAGACAGATGGAGAGAGAGAGACAGATGGAGAGAGAGAAAGACAGAGAGAGAGAGAGATACAGATGGAGAGAGAGAGACAGATGGAGAGAGAGATATAGTGACAGAGGGAGATAGAGAGAGACAGATGGAGAGAGAGAGAGACAGGGAGAGAGAGAGAGAGACAGAGAGCGAGAGAGACAGAGAGAGAGGGAGAGAGAGAGAGAGAGAGAGAGATAGAGGGTACACAACTCTCTCTGTCTCTCTCTCTCTCTCTCTGTCTCTCTCTCTCTCCCTCTCTCTCTCTCTCTCCCTCTCTCTCCCTCTCTCTCTCTCTCCTTCACTCTTTCTCTCTCTCTCTCCCTCGCTCTCTCCCTCGCTCTCTCCCTCTCTCTCTCTCTCTCTGTATGTATATATATACATTTTTTTTGTCTCATTCTCTTTCCCTCTTTCTTTCATCCCCTCCACGTTCCTCTATATCTCAGAAGCTCTGTGTTTTCGCTCTCTCTCTCTAATTATCTCTCCCATCCCCTCTATACCTGTCTGTCTCTCTCCATCTAATTATCTCTCCCATCTCTCTCTCATCTTCTCTCTATCTCATCATCTCTCTCTCTCGTCCCCTCTTTCTCTCATCTTCTCTCTATCTCATCATCTCTCTCTCTCTTCCTCTCTCTCATCATCTCTCTATCTCATCATCTCTCTCTCTCTAACTCAGCTTCTTTCTCTTTCTCTCTCTCTCTCTCTCTTCTCTCTCTTTCTCTCTCTCATCTTCTCTCTATCTCATCATCTCTCTCTCTCATCCCCTCTTTCTCTCTCTCATCTTCTCTCTATCTCATCTCTCTCTCTCTTCCTCTCTCTCATCGTCTCTCTTATCATCTTTCTCTCTCTCTCAGCTTCTTTCTCTCTCTTCCTCTCTCTCTCTCTCTCTCTCTCTCTCTCTCTCTCTCTCTCTCTTCTCTTCCTCTCCATTTCTTTCTCTCTTCTTCTCTCTCTTCCTCTCTCTCTCTCTCTCTCTCTCCTCTCTCTCTCTCTCTCTCTCTCTCTCTCTCTCTCTCTCTCTCACGCTACTGTATATCAAGCTGTAAATGTAAGGCATCCAATAATATGATATTGTGGAGAGTAATCCGTGGAGACGAGGTGAGGGCTTTTACCAGGACCCATAGGGCTATGTTCTAAAGTAGTTTACCAATTCGAGAACGGAGTGCCATTTGGGTTGCAGCCTGTTTTCCTACTCACTGAGTACATCTCACATAAACCAGAGGTGTCTGTTTGTCTGTGTCTTTACGTGTGTGTGTGTCTTATCTCATCTCCTCTGGCTGAGCAGGATTATGGTTAATTACCAAGTTCTAGAATGTCAGACGCGTTGCCGGGCGATCCTAGGGCTGTCGTTATGGAATGTAAATACCAGCAACGCACACGGGAGTTCGTCAAGTATGTGTGTGTGTGTGTGTGTGTGTGTGTGTGTGTGTGTGTGTGTGTGTGTGTGTGTGTGTGTGTGTGTGTGTGTGTGTGTGTGTGTGTGTATGTGAGATCAAAGTGTGTGTCTCGCGGTGACAAACAATATCTTACCGCTACAACAAGCTCCTCATTCCTGAGCAGAAGTTTTAAGTTTTAAAGTTTATTCACCATGTGCACAGGATACAACAAGTGTTAAAACAGCACAGTGACATTCTTACCTTGAGAGCTCTTTCCCAACAACGCAGTGATGATAATAATGTAGATAATAAAAAAATCCCAAACCATCACCCTACCACCACCATGCTTGACATGCCGGTTGAAAACCAAACACTGCATTCTACAGTAAGAACCTCATATCAACAGTCAAGCATGGTGGTGGTAAGGTGATGGTTTGGGGATGCTTTGCTGCCTAAGGACCTGGCTTGCCGATGTTGAGGGAGAGATTGTTGTCCTGGCACCACACTGCCAGTTCTCTGACCTCCTCCCTGTAACCTGTTTCATCGTTCTCTGACCTCCTCCCTGTAACCTGTCTCATCGTTCTCTGACCTCCTCCCTGTAACCTGTCTCATCGTTCTCTGACCTCCTCCCTGTAACCTGTCTCATCGTTCTCTGACCTCCTCCCTGTAACCTGTCTCATCGTTCTCTGACCTCCTCCCTGTAACCTGTCTCATCGTTCTCTGACCTCCTCCCTGTAACCTGTCTCATCGTTCTCTGACCTCCTCCCTGTAACCTGTCTCATCGTTCTCTGACCTCCTCCCTGTAACCTGTCTCATCGTTCTCTGACCTCCTCCCCGTAACCTGTCTCATCGTTCTCTGACCTCCTCCCTGTAACCTGTCTCATCGTTCTCTGACCTCCTCCTTGTATAATTGTTTATTCCATGTGTAACTCTGTGTTGCTGTCTGTTCACACTGCTATGCTTTATCTTGGCCAGGTCACAGTTGTAAATGTTCTCAACTAGCCTACCTGGTTAAATAAGGGTGAAATAAAAAAAAATGCCATTGGTGATCAGTCCTACCACCATCAGCAAACATCAACATCAGCAAACATGATGATGAAGTTAGAGTCGTACTTGGCCACACAGTTGTGGGTAAACAGGGAGTACAGGAGGGTCTAAGCACACACCCCTGTGGGGCCCCAATGTTGAGGGTTTGCATGGCAGAGGTTGTGTTACTTACTCTCACCACCTGGGGTCAGTCTGTCAGGAAGTCCAGGATCCAGTTGCATATGAAGGTGTTCAGTCCCAGGGTCCCGAGCTTGTTGACGAGCATGGGGGGCACTATGGTGTTAAACGCTGAGCTGTAGTTGATGAACAGCATTCTCACATAGCTATTCCTCTTGTCCAGGTCAGAGTGGGCAGTGTGTAGCACAATTGAGATTGCGTTGTCTGTGGATCTGTTGGAGCAGTATGAAAATTGGAGTTGGTCTAAGGTGTCTGGGATGGTGGAGTCGATGTGTTCCATAACCAGCATCTCAAAGCGGCAGGGTAGCCTAGTGGTTAGAGTTTAGAGGGGGCAGGGTAGCCTCGTGGTTAGAGTGTAGAGGCGGCAGGGTAGCCTAGTGGTTAGAGTGTAGAGGCGGCAGGGTAGCCTAGTGGTTAGAGTGTAGAGGTGGCAGGGTAGCCTAGTGGTTAGAGTGTAGAGGCGGCAGGGTAGCCTAGTGGTTAGAGTGTAGAGGTGGCAGGGTAGCCTAGTGGTTAGAGTGTAGAGGCGGCAGGGTAGCCTAGTGGTTAGAGTGTAGAGGCGGCAGGGTAGCCTAGTGGTTAGAGTGTAGAGGCGGCAGGGTAGCCTAGTGGTTAGAGCGTTGGACTAGTAACTGAAAGGTTGCAAGTTCAAATCCCCGAGCTGACAAGGTACAAATCTGTCGTTCTGTCCCTGAACAGGCAGTTAACCCACTGTTCCTAGGCCGTCATTGAAAATAAGAATTTGTTCTTACCTAGTAAAATAAAGTTAAAATAAATTACAGATGTGAGTGCTACAGGGTGGTAGTGATTGTGGCATGAGTTCTTGGGAACAGGAATGATTGAGATCCTGCATCATAGCCTCCGATTCAGATGACCATTTCTCTATGGAGTGCATCACGGGTACTTCCTGTTTGAGCTTCTGTTTGTAAACAGGAAGCAGGAGTATAGAGACATAATCTGATTTGCTGAAGTGGGGATGACGGAGGGCCGAACCACAGACCTGAGGTTATGGAAGGTGAAACCAGGCCAGACGAGTCATAATGTCAGAGGAGCAAACTTGAGAAGGGAGAGGATTATGAACTAATAAACACACTTTTAGATATGGATATAGGATTAATACATACAGTAACCCTCCTCTCTCACCCAGGGCACTTCAAACGAGGTGACACAACCTTGTTAACGTGGAATTTTAAAAATCACACTACTGCTAATGTACCATAGTAATGTGGTTATGTAGTGTTATGTAACAGAGTAATGTGGTTATGTGCAAGAGTAATGTGGTTATGTACCAGAGTAATGTGGTTATGTCGTGCTATGTACCAGAGTAATGTGGTTATGTAGTATTATGTACCAGAGTAATGTGGCTATGTAACAGAGTAATGTGGTTATGTAGTATTATGTAACAGAGTAATGTGGTTATGTAGTGTTATGTAACAGAGCAATGTGGTTATGTAGTGTTATGAACAAGATTAATGTGGTTATGTAGTAGTATGTACCAGAGGAATGTGGTTATGTAGTATTATGTAACAGAGTAAGGTGGTTATGTAGTGTTATGTAACAGAGTAGTGTGGTTATGTAGTGTTATGTAACAGAGTAAGGTGGTTATGTAGTGTTATGTAACAGAGAAGTGTGGTTATGTAGTGATATGTACCAGAGTAATGTGGATATGTACCAGAGTAATGTGGTTATGTTGTGTTATGAACAAGAGTAATGTGGTTATGTAGTATTATGTAACAGAGTAATGTGGTTATGTAGTGTTATGAACAAGAGTAATGTGGTTATGTAGTATTATGTACCAGAGTAATGTGGTTATGTAGTGTTATGTGCCAGAGTAATGTGGTTATGTATTGTTATGTACCAGAGTAATGTGGTTATGTAGTAGTGTTATGAACAAGAGTAATGTGGCTATGTAGTCGTGGTATGTACCAGAGTAATGTGGTTATGTACCAGAGTAATGTGGTTATGTAGTAGTGTTATGAACAAGAGTAATGTGGTTATATAGTATTATGTACCAGAGTAATGTGGTTATGTAGTATTATGTACCAGAGTAATGTGGTTATGTAGTATTATGTACCAGAGTATTGTGGTTATGTAGTAGTGTTATGAACAAGAGTAATGTGGTTATGTAGTAGTGCTATGAACAAGAGTAATGTGGTTATGTAATAGTGTTATGTAAAAGAGTAATGTGGTCATGTAGTGTTATGTACCAGAGTAATGTGGTTATGTAGTATTATGTACCAGAGTAATGTGGTTATGTAGTAGTGTTATGAACAAGAGTAATGTGGTTATGTAGTATTATGTACCAGAGTAATGTGGTTATGTAGTATTATGTACCAGAGTAATGTGGTTATGTAGTGTTATGAACAAGAGTAATGTGGTTATGTAGTATTATGTACCAGAGTAATGTGGTTATGTAGTGTTATGAACAAGAGTAATGTGGTTATGTAGTGTTATGTACCAGAGTAATGTGGTTATGTAGCATTGTGTACCAGAGTAATGTGGTTATGTAGTGTTATGTACCAGAGTAATGTGGTCATGTAGTGTTATGAACAAGAGTAATGTGGTTATGTAGTATTATGTACCAGAGTAATGTGGTTATGTAGTATTATGTACCAGAGTAATGTGGTTATATTGTGTCATGTGTTATGTGGTAGTTTCCCTACACATCCTTATTCCTTGTTGGTAGTTGTAAATAAGGCTCTTGTATTACGACAGTAGTGCATAGTAGTGTGAATGCGTGCGTATGTGTGTGTGTTTGTCCTTGTGTTTGTCTCCTTCCTCCTTTCTGCCAGAGCTCATTTAACGTTGTCCAAACATTTGTTTTTATAATCTAGCACACTTCAAAGGCCACATGGAGAGCTGTGGGCCCTACAGCATATGGCTTTAAATAAAGGAGAAAGAGAGGAGGGAGGGAGGGAGGGAGGGAGGGAGGGAGGGAGGGAGGGAGGGAGGGAGGGAGGGAGGGAGGGGGAGGGAGGGAGGGAGAAACAGGGGCAGATAGAGGGGGAGAGAGAGATTATGAGGCAGAATGGCAGAGAGAAAGAGATGGAGGTAAGGGGTAGTGAGAGGGAGAGGCAGTGGGAGGGATGGGTAGAGAGAGAGGGAGAGACAGAGAGAGGGAGTGAGGGGTAGTGAGAGGGAGATGCAGTGGGAGGGATGGGTAGAGAGAGCGGGAGAAGCAGAGTGGGAGAGAGGAAGAGGGCGAGTGGGAGAAAGGGTTAGAGAGAGAGGGAAAGAGAGGGCAAGAGAGAGGGAAGGAGAGTGAGTGACAGAGAGGGGTAGGGAGAGAGAGAGGGAAAGAGAGTGAGTGAGGTATAGAGAGAGAGGGAGAGGCAGTGGGAGGGATGTGTAGATTGGGAGAGAGGGGTTGAGAGAGTGGGAGAGAGGGGTAGAGAGAGAGGCAGAGTGGGAGAGAGGTGTAAAGAGAGAGGGAGAGAGGGGTAGAGAGAGAGAGTGAATGAGAGGGAGCTTGAACTTATGTTTTATATCTGTGCAGTGAAAGACACATTACTGACACAAACCTATGGTAGAGACTGGTCAAAATCACTGTTTTCTCAGTGTGTTTGTGTGTGTGTGTGTGTGTGTGTGTGTGTGTGTGTGTGTGTGTGTGTGTGTGTGTGTGTGTGTGTGTGTGTGTGTGTGTGTGTGTGTGTGTGTGTGTGTTCTTGGCACCTTACAGATGGCATTTTCACTGCCAGCTTATTGAAGCCCTCAAGAAAATACACACAAACACACTAATTACCTCTTCTGCCAGCCTGCGCCCACCGGTCCTCTGCTAGTTGGAGTGAAAATGTCAACTACCCTTTTCTCCCATCTCTCTCTCGCTCTCTCTCTCCCTCTCTCTCTTCCTCTCTCTCTCTCTCTCAATTCAATTCAATTCAAGGGGCTTTATTGGCATGGGAAACATGTGTTAACATTGTCAAAGCAAGTGATGTAGATAATATACAAAAGTGAAATAAACAATCAAAATTAACAGTAAACATTACACATACAGAGGCTTCAAAACAATAAAGACATTACAAATGTCATATTACGTATATATACAGTGTTGCAAAGATGTACAAATGTTCAAGGGTACACAAGGGAAAATAAATAAGCATAGATATGGGTTGTATTTACAATGGTGTTTGTTCTTCACTGGTTGCCCTTTTCTCGTGGCAACAGGTCACAAATCTTGCTGCTGTGATGCACACTGTGGTATTTCACCCAGTAGATATGGGAGTTTATCAAAATTGTGTTTGTTTTCAAATTCTTTGTGGATCTGTGTAATCTGAGGGAAATATGTATCTCTAATATGATCATACATTGGACAGGAGGTTAGGAAGTGCAGCTCAGTTTCCACCTCATTTTGTGGGCAGTGTGCACATAGCCTGTAATCTCTTGAGAGCCAGGTCTGTCTACGGCGGCCTTTCTCAATAGCAAGGCTATGCTCACTGAGTCTGTACATAGTCAAAGCTTTCCTTAAGTTTGGGTCAGTCACAGTGGTCAGGTATTCTGCCACTGTGTACTCTCTGTTTAGAGACAAATAACATTCTAGGTTGGTCTGTTTTTTTGTTAATTCTTTCCAATGTTTCAAGTAATTATCTTTTTGTTTTCTCATGATTTGGTTGGGTCTAATTGTGTTGCTGTCCTGGGGCTCTGTGGGGTGTGTTTCTGTTTGTGAACAGAGCCCCAGGACCAGCTTGCTTAGGGGACTCTTCTCCAGGTTCATCTCTATGTAGGTGATAGCTTTATAATGGAAGGTTTGGGAATCACTTCCTTTTATGTGGTTGTAGAATTTAACGTCTCTTTCTGGAATTTGATAATTAGCGGGTATCGGCCAAATTCTTTCTCTCTCTTTCTCTTTCTCTCTCTTTCTCTCAAAAGCTGTCGTGAGAGATAGTCGAGTGTGGCCTTGCTTCTGTGCATGTCTACACTTCCATCCTCTGTGTGATTACAAGTTTCTGTGTGTGTTTCTGTGCATGTCTCTGTGCGTGTTTCTGTGTGTGTTTCTGTGCGTGTTTCTGTGTCTGTGTGTGTGATTGTGTGTGTGTCTATATGTGTTTCTGTGCGTGTTTCTGTGTGTGTGATTTTGTGTGTTTCTGTGTGTGTTTTTGTGCATGTTTCTGTGTTTATGTGTGATTGTGTGTGTGACTGTATGTGTGGCTGTGTGTGTGGTTATGTGTGATTGTGTGTGTGCATGTTTATGTCTGATTGTGTGTGTGACTGTGTGTGTTATTGTGTGTGTGACTGTGTGTGTGGTTATGTGTGATTGTGTGTGTGACTGTGTGTGTGGCTGTGTGTGTGGTTATGTGTGATTGTGTGTGTGCATGTTTATGTCTGATTGTGTGTGTGACTGTGTGTGTGTGTTGTTATGTGTGATTGTGTGTGTGCATGTTTATGTCTGATTGTGTGTGTGACTGTGTGTGTTATTGTGTGTGTGACTGTGTGTGTGGTTATGTGTGATTGTGTGTGTGACTGTGTGTGTGGTTATGTGTGATTGTGTGTGTGACTGTGTGTGTGTTTATGTGTGATTGTGTGTGTGACTGTGTGTGTGTTTATGTGTGATTGTGTGTGTGACTGTGTGTGTGGGTATGTGTGACTGTGTGTGTGGGTATGTGTGATTGTGTGTGTGACTGTGTGTGTGGTTATGTGTGATTGTGTGTGTGACTCTGTGTGTGGGTATGTGTGATTGTTTGTGTGATTGTGTTTGTGGTTGTGTGTGATTGTGTGTGTGACTGTGTGTGTGGTTATGTGTGATTGTGTGTGTGCATGTTTCTGTGTTTATGTGTGATTGTGTGTTTGACTCTGTGTGTGGGTATGTGTGATTGTGTGTGTGACTGTGTGTTGGTATGTGTGATTGTGTGTGTGACTGTGTGTGTGGTTATGTGTGTGGGTATGTGTGATTGTGTGTGTGGTTGTGTGTGATTGTGTGTGTGATTGTGTGTGTGGGTTTGTGTGATTGTGTGTGTGGGTTTGTGTGATTGTGTGTGTGGTTGTGTGTGATTGTGTGTGTGACTGTGTGTGTGATTATGTGTGATTGTGTGTGTGGTTGTGTGGAGTTAAACCTTGAGCATAAAGCCATGTTGTAGATGTAGTGTAGAGTGCTGTAGTACAGTACACATTTTCTGCCACTGTTCTGTCTGTCCGTGACAAGACATTTAGAGGAGAGAGAATAATAGTTTTATGTTGGATGATGGACTTAAAAATGAGACGGGTGGAGGAAATGGGGATGATAGAAGGGTAGAGGATGGACAGAGTCAGGTTCCAGACAGTAATGGCCTTTCGATAAGAGAGATAAGAGAGGCACTATGACTGGATAGAAGGGTAGAGGATGGACAGAGTCAGGTTCCAGACAGTAATGGCCTTTCGATAAGAGAGATAAGAGAGGCACTATGACTGGATAGAAGGGTAGAGGATGGACAGAGTCAGGTTCCAGACTGTAATGGCCTTTCGATAAGAGAGATAAGAGAGGCACTATGACTGGATAGAAGGGTAGAGGATGGACAGAGTCAGGTTCCAGACTGTAATGGCCTTTCGATAAGAGAGATAAGAGAGGCACTATGACTGGATAGAAGGGTAGAGGATGGACAGAGTCAGGTTCCAGACTGTAATGGTCTTTCGATAAGAGAGATAAGAGAGGCACTATGACTGGATAGAAGGGTAGAGGATGGACAGAGTCAGGTTCCAGACAGTAATGGCCTTTCGATAAGAGAGATAAGAGAGGCACTATGACTGGATAGAAGGGTAGAGGATGGACAGAGTTAGGTTCCAGACTGTAATGGTATTTCGATAAGAGAGATAAGAGAGGCACTATGACTGGATAGAAGGGTAGAGGATGGACAGAGTCAGGTTCCAGACAGTAATGGCCTTTCGATAAGAGAGATAAGAGAGGCACTATGACTGGATAGAAGGGTAGAGGATGGACAGAGTCAGGTTCCAGACAGTAATGGCCTTTCGATAAGAGAGATAAGAGAGGCACTATGACTGATGAAAGAGTTCAGACACTCTCCCTTCTTTTCCTCTCCTCTCATCCGTCCTTCTTTACCCGATGGAGAAAGCTGTGACCCCCCCCTCCCTACCTGTGTGTGTGCGTACGTGTGTGCTGGTGTGTGCGTGTGTGATTGACATTTTATTACATCAGGTTGTTGATAGAACAGGACAGTCTCTTTGGTGTCTGTGATTGATATGGTAGAGTTGTTGTGACATTTGTGTGTGTGTGTGTGTGTGTGTGTGTGTGTGTGTGTGTGTGTGTGTGTGTGTGTGTGTGTGTGTGTGTGTGTGTGTGTGTGTGTGTGTGTGTGTGTGTGTGTGTGTGTGAAGAGAAGGCAGAGAGATGGAGAGAGATGGGTGTGAGACAGCTATCGTAATTGAACTCTGTGCCTGATGAAGCATTCAACAACTATCTAACACCGAAATAGACAGAGTGAGGGGGAGGGGTTAGAGAGAGACAGCAACAGAGAGAGAAAGAGAGAGAGAGACAGAGAGCGAGAGAGAGAGACAGAGAGAGAGAGACAGAGAGAAATAGACAGGGTGAGGGGGAGGGGTTAGAGAGAGACAGAGAGAGTGGGGAGTGAGGATGGCCAGAGTAAGGAGAAGGAGGAGAGAGACAGAGAGACAGAGAGACAGAGAGAGAGAGACAGAGAGAGACAGAGAGAAAGAGAGAGACAGAGAGTGGGGAGTGAGGATGGCCAGAGTAAGGAGAAGGAGGAGAGAGACAGAGAGAGAGAGAGAGAGAGAGAGAGAGAGAGACAGAGAGACAGAGAGAAAGAGAGAGACAGAGAGTGTGGAGTGAGGATGGCCAGAGTAAGAAGAAGGAGGAGAGAGAAATAGACAGAGTGAGGGGGAGGGGTTAGAGAGAGACAGAGAGAGTGGGGAGTGAGGATGGCCAGAGTAAGGAGAAGGAGGAGAGAGAAATAGACAGAGAGAGTGGGGAGTGAGGATGGCCAGAGTAAGGAGAAGGAGGAGAGAGAAATAGACAGAGTGAGGGGGAGGGGTTAGAGAGAGACAGAGAGAGTGGGGAGTGAGGATGGCCAGAGTAAGGAGAAGGAGGAGAGAGAAATAGACAGAGTGAGGGGGAGGGGTTAGAGAGAGACAGAGAGAGTGGGGAGTGAGGATGGCCAGAGTAAGGAGCAGGAGGAGAGAGACAGATAAAATGAGTTGTACTCTGAATCATCTTGATATATGTGTTGTTGTTAAAGCAGGTCATGTTGTTTATGTTCTAGCAGACTAAAGAGACGTAGAGAAGAGCATGTATGTGGTATGGGTGACCTCAGAGGGAATGCTCATTGCTGTCTCCATTCTAAAAAGCTTGTATGTATGAATGACGCACGATTGATGTACAAATAATCTATGTATGATCTATGATTGTTGTATGATTGATGTACGATATGAATGCGATGCATTATATAGAGGAGTGCATAGATAGTTTAAAAGTGTAAAGGATGTTACATTTACTCCTTTGACTCTCACTCCCTATCTCTCTCCTCCTGTCTTTCTATCTCCCTATCTCTTTATCTCTCTCCTCCTTCTGTTTATATCTCTTCATCCATATCCTTCTTCTATCCCTCTCTCTCCTCCTTCTATCCCTATTTCTCTCTCTCCTCTTTCTATCTCCCTATCTCTCTCCTCCTATCTCTCGCCTCCTATCTCTCTCCATTCCAAACTGCACATTCCAGAGAATGTGTGTGTGTACTTGTTCCCCTACATTATCAGTACCCCAATGTCCTAACATTTCACCCAAATTTTCTGAAAAGTTAAAACTTTTTGCAGGTTCTGAATTTGTTCAATGCTATTTTAAGCTGAAGGGTTTTGGGGTTAAGGGATAGGGGTAAATGAAAATTTGATTTTAAATGCTCAAACATTTTTAACCTCCAAAAAGTCCTGATATTGAACTAAAACAGTTATGTGTGTGTGTGTGTTTGTGTGTGTGTGTGTGTGTGTGTGTGTGTGTGTGTGTGTGTGTGTGTGTGTGTCCAAACGATGAGACCACAACAGTACCCCTCTAGACGGCTGTATTGTTCTTTCTTTGTAACACTCAATCTAGCTGACTGTTTTCAGTAGCCTCCCCTCTCTCTCTTTCTCTCTCTTTCTCTCAATTCAATTAAAAGGGGCTTTATTCAAATCATATCAAATTGTATTGGTCACATACACATGGTTAGCAGATGGTATTGCGAGTGTAGTGAAATGCTTGTGCTTCTAGATCTGACAGTGCAGCAGTATCTAACAGGTAATATCTAACAATTACACTACAAAACCTAATATCTAACAAATTACATAACAAAACCTAATATCTAACAATTCCACAACAAAACCTAATATCTAACACTTCCACAACAAAACCTAATATCTAACAATTCCACATCAAAACCTAATACACACAATCTAGTAAAGGAGTGGGATAAGAATATATAAGTATAAAATATATAGATGAGCAGTGACAGAGCGGCTAAGATGCAATAGATAGTAAAGAATAGATTTTGAAGGATACAGTATACAGTATATACTGTACATATGAGATGAGGCATGCGAGATATGTAAACATTCTTGAAGTGGCGTTATTAAAGTGACTAGTGTTCCAGTTTTTAAAGTGACTAGTGTTCCAGTTATTAAAGTGCCTAGTGTTCCAGTTATTAAAGTGCCTAGTGTTCCAGTTATTAAAGTGCCTAGTGTTCCAGTTATTAAAGTGCCTAGTGTTCCAGTTATTAAAGTGCCTAGTGTTCCAGTTATTAAAGTGCCATTATTAAAGTGCCTAGTGTTCCATTTATTAAAGTGCCTAGTGTTCCAGTTATTAAAGTGACTAGTGTTCCAGTTATTAAAGTGCCTAGTGTTCCATTTATTAAAGTGCCTAGTGTTCCAGTTATTAAAGTGCCTAGTGTTCCATTTATTAAAGTGACTAGTGTTCCAGTTATTAAAGTGCCATTATTAAAGTGCCTAGTGTTCCAGTTATTAAAGTGCCTAGTGTTCCAGTTATTAAAGTGACTAGTGTTCCAGTTATTAAAGTGCCATTATTAAAGTGCCTAGTGTTCCATTTATTAAAGTGCCTAGTGTTCCAGTTATTAAAGTGCCTAGTGTTCCAGTTATTAAAGTGACTAGTGTTCCAGTTATTAAAGTGACTAGTGTTCCAGTTATTAAAGTGCCTAGTGTTCCATTTATTAAAGTGCCTAGTGTTCCAGTTATTAAAGTGCCTAGTGTTCCAGTTATTAAAGTGGCACATTATTGGCATGGGAAACATGTTTACATTGCAGGTGAAATTAACAATAAACAAAAGTGAGAAGACACAAAACAATATCAGCAATTTTATTTTTGAAACGAACAGTAAACATTGCACTCACAAAGGACGGAAAAAACAACATACATTTCAAGTGTTATATTATCAGCTCTATGTCTGTCTTTCTCTTTATGTGGGATGAGAGGCGCGAGAAAGCAGCTCATTGATGGAGGGAGAGGTGGAGAAGTGTTCGGATTGGATGTGGGGCTACATGTTGAAATCAATTAGCCACAGAGAAAATGAGTCGCCACACAACTCACGGAAAAATAGCAGCTTCATACTCAATTAACACATAGTAGTAGAGTATGTCACGCCTGCTCCCATTCCCTGGCGCTTGTGGGCACCAGGCTGCCCATCATCACATACACACCTGTCACCATCGTTACGCACATCAGTGCTTCTTTGGACTCACCTGGAATCCATTACTTAGTTGATTGCCCCTACTGTATCTGTCTGTTCCTCAGTTTGATCTCCGTGTCAGCATTAATGTCGTTTTGTTTCCCCTGTCCAGACGCTGTCCGTGTTCTGTTTCATGTCCGTTGTTTATTAAATGTTCACTCCCTGTACTTGCTTCTCGTCTCTCAGCGTCTGTCTTCACAGTGTTTATCCAGCACAGGGAGAGAAGACTTTAGAAGAACAGAAATACAAGGATGTGGAGGAATGTGGAGGAAGGGAGTGTGACAGAAAGTGAGCGGTCTCGATGGATAGATAAGGTTAGAGGTGGATAATGTCGTGCATAAAAAACCTATAGCATCAGGTGCATATGCTAGGGTCATAACAGTCACATACTCACCTACAGCTAGAGAGAAAGAGAGAGAGAGGACAGCAACACAATTAGACACAACCAAATCATGAGAAAACAAAAAGATAATTACTTGACACATTGGAGAAAATAAACAAAAAACAGAGCAAACTAGAATGCTATTTGGCCCTAAACAGAGAGTACACAGTGGGAGAAGAAATGATTTGACTATGTACAGATTCAGTGAGCATAGCCTTGCTATTGAGAAAGGACACCATGAGTTAGGGTTAGAGGAATAGTGTATCTGGGTTAGGATACGTCTGGGTTAGTATACCCTTACCCAGATACACTATTCCTCTAACCCTTACCCAGATACACTATTCCCCTAACCCAGATACACTATCCCTCTAACCCTTACCCAGATACACTATTCCCCTAACCCAGATACACTATTCCTCTAACTCTAACCCAGATACACCATTCCTCTAACTCTAACCCAGATACACTATTCCTCTAACCCTTACCCAGATACACTATTCCTCTAACCCAGATACACTATTCCTCTAACTCTAACCCAGATACACTATTCCTCTAACTCTATCCCAGATACACTATTCCTCTAACCCTAACCCAGATACACTATTCCTCTAACTCTAACCCAGATACACTATCTCCCTAACCCAGATACACTATCCCCCTAACCCAGATACACTATTCCCCTAACCCAGATACACTATTCCTATAACTCTAAGCCAGATACACTATTCCTCTAACTCTAACCCAGATACACTATTCCTCTAATTCTAACCCAGATACACTATCCCCCTAACCCAGATACACTATTCCTCTAACTCTAACCCAGATACACTATTCCTCTAACTCTAACCCAGATACACTATTCCTCTAACCCTAACCCAGATACACTATCCCCCTAACCCAGATACACTATTCCCCTAACCCAGATACACTATTCCTATAACTCTAACCCAGATACACTATTCCTCCAACTCTAACCCAGATACACTATTCCTCTAACCCTAACCCAGATACACTATTCCTCTAATTCTAACCCAGATACACTACCCCCCTAACCCAGATACACTATTCCTCTCTCTTCGCCTTATCTATATTTCTGATGCCTTCTGCTCCAGTTCCCTCTCCCTCGTCATCTCTCATATTTTATTTATCCTTCTCCTCCCTTCTTTCCACTTCTCCTCCTCCAAATCAGTGCACATCTCCATCTCTCCACCACTTCACCAGTCCCCTCATCTCCTCCTCCTCTCTGCTCATCTCTCCATGACACATCCCTCCTTTCCTCCTCTCATCTCTCAATCGATACATCCCTCCTCTCCTCCTCCTCTCCTCCTGTCCTCCTCCTCTCCTCTCCTCTCATCTCTCAATCGATACATCCCTCCTCTCCTCCTTCTCTCCTCCTGTCCTCCTCCTCTCCTCTCATCTCTCCATCTCTACATCAAAGGAGGCAAAATCGATTCCTGGCCAAAAGAGAAATCATCTAAAACCAGAAACGTGTGTGCTTCATCCCTTCATCTCCTCCCCCTCCTCCTCTCCTCCTCCTTCTCTGCTCCTTCTCTCCTCCTCATTTCCTCCTCTCCTCCTCCTTTCCTCCTCCTCTCCTCCTCCTTTCCTCCTCTCCTCCTCCTCTCCTCCTTCTCTGCTCCTCCTCTCCTCCTCCTATCCTCCCCTCCTCCTCTCCTCCTTTCCTCCTCCTCCCATCCCCCCCTCTCCTCCTTCTCTGCTCCTCCTCTCCTGCCTTGAATCCTTTTATTTTTTCTCTCTCTTCTCTACCTCCTCTTGCTTTCTCCCTAATTGTAGTAATAGTGTATTACAGGTGTGTATGTGTGTTTGTGTGTTCAGCTGGAGGAAATAGCATTGATTTTCTCCTATACCTTTAGAGGAAGAAGGAGAGAGAGAGAGAGAGAGAGAGAGAGAGAGAGAGAGAGAGAGAGAGAGAGAGAGAGAGAGAGAGAGAGAGAGAGAGAGAGAGAGAGAGAGAGAGAGAGAGAGAGAGAGAGAGAGAGAGAGAGTGTGTGTGTGTGTGTGTGTTCAGCTGGCGGAAATGGCATTGCTTTTCTCCTATACCTTTAGAGGAAGAAGGAGTGTGTGTGTGTGTGTGTGTGTGTGTGTGTGTGTGTGTGTGTGTGTGTGTGTGCTCAGTGTGTTTAACAGAGGATGTATTAGTGTTATTAATGAGATTGAGGTGTGTTTGCTGTGTGCTGTGCGTGTATGTACGTGTGTGTGTGCTGTGTCAGATAGTATCAGAGCAGTAATCCATGTCTTGTGAACCCACTGTTGTTTTATTAAACTGAGGACAACCAGTGTTTCGATCAAGATGTCTTTGATAACATAGCTGCTACTACACAAATTCAATAAATTCTGACTCTCTCTTTCTCTTTGTCTCTCTCTCTCCATCTCTCTGTCCTTCTCTCTCACTATGACTATCTCCCTCCATCCCCTACCTACGACTATCTCCCTCCACTCCTCCCTCCCTATCCATGATGATCTCCCTCCACCCCTCCCTCCATCCCTCTCTCCCCCATCTATGACTGTCGCCCGCCCTCACCCGTCTGACTATCTCCCTCATCATCCCCCCCCTTTTATGACTATCTCCCTCCCTCCCTCCCTCCCTCCCTCCCTCCCTCCCTCCCTCCCTCCCTCCCTCCCTCCCTCCCTCCCTCCCTCCCTCCCTCCCTCCCTCTATCCTATCTATGACTATCTCCATCCCTCCCGCTATCTACATCTATTTCCCTCCTTCCACCCCCCCTCCCTCCCCCTATCTATGACTATCTCTCTCCATCCCTCCATCCCCTATCTATGTCTATCTCCCTCTATCCCTCCATCCCCTATCTATGACTATCTCCCTCTATCCATCTGTCTCTCCCTCTATCCCTCCCTCCCCTATCTACGACTATCTCCCTCCGTCCATCTCTCCCTCCCCCTATCTAAAACTCACTGCCTTCTCTGTTCTTTCTCTCTCTCTTCTACCTCTCCCATATCCCTCACATGTTCCCCTCCACTCATCATTTTTGCTATGTAGTGCCGAGAAAGGTTTTCTAAAAAATGAAATGATCTCTTTCCTCTCTCTCCTGTCAGGTTGTGTATGTGTGGCTGGTTGGAGCTCCCTCCCCTGACCTAGGGACTGTATCTGCTACAACCCCCCCCCCACCCATTTTAGTTCAGTTTAGTAGAATCCCCATTGCAGCAGCTACTCTTCATCAGGTCCACATAAAACGTAGAAATACGTCACAATGTACAGAACCGTAATAGACAAGAACAATATAAGATATTACATTAAATTATATATTGGGAGTTATATATTGGAAAAACACCAAAAGAAATACTATTTACACACTATTCATATACAGTGCCTTATCCAATAAATGCCTGGTGTGTTCCTTGTTCTTCATGATGCTCTCTGCGCTTTCAACTGACCTCTGAGACTATCACAGTGCAGGTGCATTTATACGGAGACTTGATTACACACAGGTGGATTGTATTTATCATCATTAGTCATTTAGGTCAACATTGGATCATTCAGAGATCCTCACTGAACTTCTGGAGAGAGTTTGCTGCACTGAAAGTAAAGGGGCTGAATAATTTTGCACGCTCAATTTTTCAGTTTTTGATTTGTTAAAAAAGTTTGAAATATCCAATAAATGTCGTTCCACTTCAAGATTGTGTCCCACTTGTTGTTGATTCTTCACAAAAAAATACAGTTTTATATCTTTATGTTTGAAGCCTGAAATGTGGCAAAAGGTCGCAAAGTTCAAGGGGGCTGAATACTTTCGCAAGGCACTGTATATATATACGTGTTCATATTCTTATAAACAGTACAGTTCAATTAGATATTTTTAAAGATCAATGGCTTTTTGCCTGCGTCACTGCAATGTTAATGTCATTTTTTGGGGTACTGTGAAGAAACCCATAATGCTGTGTCTGGTGGGGTATGTACGGTGCCTTCGGGAAAGTATCCAGACCCCCGGACTGTGAAGAAACCCATAATGTGGTGCCTGGTGGGGTATGTACGGTGCCTTCGGGAAAGTATCCAGACACCAGGACTGTGAAGAAACCCATAATGTGGTGCCTGGTGGGGTATGTACGGTGCCTTCGGGAAAGTATCCAGACCCCCGGACTGTGAAGAAACCCATAATGTGGTGCCTGGTGGGGTATGTACGGTGCCTTCGGGAAAGTATCCAGACACCAGGACTGTGAAGAAACCCATAATGCTGTGTCTGGTGGGGTATGTACGGTGCCTTCGGGAAAGTATCCAGACCCCCGGACTGTGAAGAAACCCATAATGTGGTGCCTGGTGGGGTATGTACGGTGCCTTCGGGAAAGTATCCAGACCCCCGGACTGTGAAGAAACCCATAATGTGGTGCCTGGTGGGGTATGTACGGTGCCTTCGGGAAAGTATCCAGACACCAGGACTGTGAAGAAACCCATAATGTGGTGCCTGGTGGGGTATCCAGACCCCCGGACTGTGAAGAAACCCATGCTGTGTCTGGTGGGGGTATGTACGGGCCTTCGGGAAAGTATCCAGACCCCGGACTGTGAAGAAACCCATAATGCTGTGTCTGGTGGGGTATGTACGGTGCCTTCGGGAAAGTATCCAGACCCCCGGACTGTGAAGAAACCCATAATGTGGTGCCTGGTGGGGTATGTACGGTGCCTTCGGGAAAGTATCCAGACCCCCGGACTGTGAAGAAACCCATAATGCTGTGCCTGGTGGGGTATGTACGGTGCCTTCGGGAAAGTATCCAGACCCCCGGACTGTGAAGAAACCCATAATGCTGTGCCTGGTGGGGTATGTACGGTGCCTTCGGGAAAGTATCCAGACCCCCGGACTGTGAAGAAACCCATAATGCTATGTCTGGTGGGGTATGTACGGTGCCTTCGGGAAAGTATCCAGACACCAGGACTGTGAAGAAACCCATAATGTGGTGCCTGGTGGGGTATGTACGGTGCCTTCGGGAAAGTATCCAGACCCTTTGACTTTTTCCACATTTTGTTACGTTCCCATCCTTGCTCTAAAATGTATTGAATAAAAAATGTCCTCAGCAATCTACACACAATGCCCCATAATGACAAATTGAAAACAGGTTTTTAGAATTGTTTGGAAATGTATTCAAAATTTAAAACAGAAAAACATTATTTACATAAGTATTCAGACCCTGTGCTATGTGACTTGAAATTGAGCTCAGGTCCATCTTGGTTTCCATTGATCATCCTTAAGATGTTTCTACAACTTGATTGGAGTCCACCTGTGGTAAATTCAATTGATTGGACATGATTTGGAAAGGCACAAACCTGTCTATCTAAATTCCCACAGTTGGCAGTTCATGTCAGAGCAAAAACCAAGCCATGAGGTCAAAGGAATTGTCCATAGAGCTCCGATGCAGACAAGAACACATTTTTTAAATGGAAGAATTTTGGAAACAGCAAGACTCTTCCTAAAGCTGGCTGCCCTGCCAAACTGAGCAATCAGGGAGAAGGGGCTTGGTCATGGAAGAAACCTGGCACCATCCTTACGGTGAAGCAGCAGCGACTGGGAGATAGGATCGAGGCAAAGATGAACGGAGCAAGGTACAGAGGGATTATTGATGAAAACATGCTCCAGAGAGCTCAGGATCTCAATTCACCTTTCAGTTCACCTTCCAAAAGGACAACCACCCTAAGTACACAGCCAAGACAATGCATAAGTGGCTTCGTGGACAAGTCTCTGAATGTCCTTGAGTGTCCCAGCTGGAGTCCGGACTTGAACCCGATTGAACATCTTTGGAGAGACCTGAAGATAGCTGCGCAGCATCGCTGCCCATTCAACCTGACAGAGCTTGAGAGGATCTAGTTTGATAGTTTCAAGTTCCGTTGTGAACAGTTGTGAAGAGGGCACGACAACACCTTTTCCCGATCTGGAGACTGAATAGACTTGTCATGGGTCCCCAGATCCTCAAAATGTTCTACAGCTGCACCATCGAGAGCATCCTGACTGGTTACATCACCGACTGTGTCATGACGTTGCCCTCTTTGGGTACAGCGAGCACCATCCCCCTCTCTCTGCACCATACCCCTCTCTCTCTCTCCTACACCCAGGCTGTTGTTAGGCAGGTCATAAAGTCCTGGAGGTGATTCTTCCTCATGGCCAGACAGTATAGAGAGAGAGTGAGTTTTCATAGAGAGAACAAAGGAATTTCTTCCACCTCACAGAATTTGAGAACTGAACTATATTCATGTTCTGGAGAATGTTTAAACGGTCGGTGAAGTAGCCAGCTATGAACTGGTCCGTTTGGTACAATTCTTTGAAACTCATGAGAGACATTACAGCCACATTACCATAACCCTGTTTATACAAGAGTCTCAATTGTGAGGCTTTCATCTAATTGTTGTATTAAATGATTGAGTAAAGATTAAACTATTTGTGAAATTATGTAATGTGATTTTAAACTGTTTGATGAAGGAAACTCCAATTGCCTTTGGAGTTTAACTAAATCCTAGGCCCGCCACATGAGCACAGACATTGATCTGGCGTCATGGGACAGGCCCTTTCTGCTCTTCCGAATATAACTCCCACCTTGGGAATTTATCTTCAGACCAAGCTTACCTCAATTATGAGAGGGCTGAGGTTTGAGTAAAGACCATGCTTCTCTCAATTAAGAGAGGGCTAAGGTTTGAGTAGAGACCAAGCTGACCTCAATTACGAGAGGGCCAAGGTTTGAGCCCATTGCTAATTTCTTAACCATACCATGTGGATAAACTCTGAGACTATCGAACCAACAGAATAAGAACAATTCTTTGATATTAATTACTAGTCTGCAGCTAGGAATTCGGTATCATTGAACGTGAAGAACGACAACCGCCGAAACCACTATTCTATAACAACATTGCGGAATGTTACTCTGAACTATCCATTGTAACCACGACAGAGAGAGAGAGGGTGGACAAACTCTCCAATGGAAACACATTTTCCAAAAGAGATCACGACGGAACACTGAGTGTAAATGTATATATTGATTGCAATTATTCCAGAATGAGTGACCGTTCATGTGCAAAGGATTAGCATTTCAATTGTTATAATTATTAACTCTGTAGTGACTTTTATCTCAGTTGACCCCCACCTCCCTTTTGTCCACCAAGCCTCCATGCCGGTTTAGCCCACTAGGGCACATTCCCCTATCATTTCCTTGTAACCATATCTACTTGTTTGTTTGTGCATTTCTGTGATTATTTAGTTAGTTAATATATAACTGATTTAACTTCTTGACGCTACCCATCCCATTAGCGGGATCATTTTCGTCAGCAACCGCTGAATAGCATAGCGCCACAGTCAAATAATATTACTAAAGAATATGCATATTCATGAAATCACAATATTGCAAAACACAGCTTAGCCTTTTTTTAATCCACCCGTCGTCTCAGATTTTGAAATGATGCTTTACAGCGAAAGCAATCCAAGCGTTTATGTAAGTTTATCGATAACAAAGCAAAACCTTCAAATGAAGGATAGGCATGCATAGGAACAGAAAGGTTTCAATGTAAGAGGCACTTCCTGATTGGATTTTCACAAGGTTTTTGCCTGCAATATTAGTTCTGTTATACCCACAGACAATATTTTTACAGTTTTGGAAACTTTAGAGTGTTTTCTTTCCTAATCTGAATTATATACATATTCTAGTTTCTGGGGCTGAGAAATAGGCCGTTTCAAATGGGTATGTTTTTTTTTGCCAAAAACCAAAAATACTGCCCCCTACACGCAAGAGGTTAAAACAATTGATGTATGGATGACTCATATTGAAGACTGGGTTCGTGCAGATAACCAACCATTTACGACATTTGGAATGAGACTATCGTGAGGTAAAGAATAATTCATTAATTAGAAGACTAATTGATCAGATATTAAAATATCTGAAAGTTATATTAGGAAAATTATAACTTTGTAATCTGAATATTTTCCTTGGTTCCCCGACTTCCTAGTTAATTACAGTTACATGATTAAGTTAGTTTAATCACGTAATAATAATTACAGAGAATTGATATAAATAAGTCTTCAGTTTAATGATGCCAAAGACACGACAACTGGTATGGAAACTGCTCGGCATCTGACTGTAAGGCGCTAGAGAGTACGGCCCAGTACATCACTGGGGCCAAGCTTCATGACATCCAGGACCTATATACTAGCTGGTGTCAGAAGAAGGCCCAAAAAATGGTCAACGACTCCAGTCACCTGAATCATGGACTTTTTTCTCTGCTCCCGCATGGCAGGCGGTGCTGAAACTGCAAGTCTAGGACCAAAAGTCTCCCAAGCCATAAGACTGATGAACAATTATTCAAATGGCCTCCCGGACTATTTACATTGACCCCTCTCCCCCTTTGTTTTTACACTGCTACTGTTGCTCGCTGTTTAGTATCTAGTCACTTTACACATTACCTCGACTAACCTGTACCACCGCACATTGACTCGGTACCGTTCAAATCAAATCACATTTTATTTGTCACATGCCCTGAATACAACTGTGAAATGCTTACTTCCAAGCCCTTAACCAACAATGCAGTTTTTAGAAAATCCCTAAAATAAGTAAGATGAGAACAACAAATAATTAAGAGCAATAATAATAATTAAGAGCAGCAGCAAATAACAATAGCGGGGCTATATACAGGGGGTATCGGTCCAGGGTCAATGTGCGGGGGCACCAGTGTTGAGGTAATTTAGGTAATTATGTTCACGTAGGTAGAGTTATTAAAGTGGCTATGCATAGATAATAACAGAGAGTAGCAGCAGTGTGGGGGAGGGGGACAATGCAAATAATCTGGGTAGCCATTTGATTAGCAGTTTAGGAGTCTTATGGCTTGGGGATAGAAGCTGTTTAGAAGACTCTTGGACCTAGACTTGGCGCTCCAATACCACTTGCCGTGCTGTAGCAGAGAGAACAATCTATGACTAGGGTGGCTGGAGCCTTTGATCATTTTTAGGGCCTTCCTCTGACACTAGTCCTGGATGGTAGGAAGCTTGGCCCCGGTGATGTACTGGGCCGTACGCACTACCCTCTCCAGTGCCTTGCGGTCGGAGGTCGAGCAGTTGACAAACCAGGCAGTGATGCAGCCCGTCAGGATGCTCTCGTTGGGGCAGCCATAAAACCTTTTGAGGATCTCAGGACCCATGCCAAATCTTTTCAGTCTCCTGGGGGGCAATAGGTTTTGTTGTGCCCTCTTCACGACTGTGTGTGTGCTTGGACATGTTAGTTTGTTGGTGATGTGGACTCCAAGGAACTTGAAGCTCTCATCCTACTCCACTACAGCCTCGTCAATGAGAATGGGTGCGTGCTCCGTCCTTTTCCTGTAGTCCACAATCATCACCTTTGTTTTGATCACATTGAGGGAGAGGTTGTTGTCCTTGCACCACACAGTCTGGTCTCTGACCTTCTCCCTATAGGTTTTCTCATCACTGTTGTGTCATCAAAAAATTGAATGATGGTGTTGGAGTCGTGCCTGGCCATGCAGTCATCAGTGAACAGGGTCCCAGGATCCTTAGCTTAGTGATGAGCTTTGAGGGCACTATGGTGTTAAACGCTGAACTGTAGTCAATGAATAGCATTCTCACATAGGTGTTCCTTTTGTCCAGGTGGGAAAAGGCAGTGTTAAGTGCATTAGAGTTTGCATCATCTGTGGATCTGTTGGTGCAGTATGTAAATTGGAGTGGGTCTAGGTTTTCTGGGATAATGGTGATGATCTGAGCCATGACCAGACTTTCAAAGCATTTCGTGGTTACAGACGTGAGTGCTACGGGTCGGTAGTCATTTAGGCAGATTACCTTAGTGTTCTTGGGTACAGGAACTATGTTGGTCTGCTTGAAATATATTGGTATTACAGACTCAGACAGGGAGAGGTTGAAAATATCAGTGAAGACACTTTCCAGTTGGTCAGCGCATGCTCGGAGTACACGTCCCGGTAATCCTTCTGGCCCTGTGGCCTTGTGAATGTTGACCAGTTTAAAGGTCTTACTCACATCGGCTGCAGAGAGCATGATCACACAATTGTCCGGAACAGCTGATGCTCTCATTGCATGTTTCAGTGTTACTTGCCTCGAAGCGAGCAACGAAGTGATTTAGCTCGTCTGGTAGCCTCGTGTTACTGGGCAGCTCTCGGCTGTGCTTCCCTTTGTAGTCTGTAATAGTTTGCAAGCCCTGCCACATCCGATGAGCGTCGGAGCCGGTGTAGTACGATTCAATCTTAGTATTAATGCTTTGCCTGTTTGACAGTTCGTCAGTTACCCCCTGTATATAGCCTTGTTAATTGTTATGTAAATATCTTGTGTTACTTATTTGATATTATTAAACTTTTAGTTCACTTAGTAAATATTTTTTAACTCTACTTCTTGAGCTGCATTGTTGGTTAAGGGCTTGTAAGTTAGCATTTCACGTTAAGGTCACCTGATGTATTTGGCACATCTGACAAATAAAATTTGATCAAATTTAATTTTAGCACTTGGTGACCTATAGCAACACATATTCCCCAGATACTGACAGTTAGCACTTGGTGGCCTATAGCAGCACCCTAATAGAAGAGGATCCTCTCTGAGCTTTACAGGAATATGGCTCTGAATGTACACAACAACACCTCTTCACTTATCTCTCTCTCCTCTCTTCCTCTTTCAGGTTGTGGTGGTGTAGGTGTCCTCCTTGTCCTATGTGGGTGGTTGGAGCTCTCCTCTCCCTGTCCCAGAGACTGTATCTGCTACACCTCTCCCAGCACTGTGTCCTGTCAGGCCCATAACTTTCTGTCTGTCCCAGAGGAGATCCCAGCCCAGAGCGAGAGGGTCTTCCTGCAGGTAAGAGCCAGCAGATTACTCAGCCTCCTGTAGTCCAGAAAATTAAAATCTTTTGTATTTTGTATTTTGTATTTTATTTTTGGGGGGGGGGGGATATTTTATGCACATTTATGCAAATTTATTTAGTTATAGTTTACAAAACTGTTAAATAATTTGATAACCTGAATATTTTAAAGTTGGTTTTGTAGCTTAATTGAGTGCCTTGAACTTATTTTTGAAATAGTTTTGTCCGGAGCCATATATTTAGATACTGAATATTGTTTTCATTCTAGTCATTAATTTACATTATTGAAATATTCCCCATGTAATGGTAATAATGCACATTGTATTATGTTAGATAGAGCATTGATTCCGCCTGCATTGATCTGTCTTGTATCTCGCATCGTCATGGTGATAGATCAAAGAAGTCCGGCTGCAACGTGCTGTCTAAAATTAGAAAATATTACCGAGGTGACATTGTCTGTCTAACCCATTTCTGCCTCAAAAACTGTCTGAATTTATCGAAGCTAAAACAATACGTGTCAATAATGTTGATGTTTTTGCCGTGAGGACATTTTGTGATTCACAGAGCATTATTTCTGTTTGACAACAGGCACGAAAGCTAACATAAATGTGTCCAATATTAGCTTGCTAGCTGAGCCAGTCACTAAAAGGATGCTGCTAACCAACCAGCTACCTACTTAGTGCTGCACACACAATATTGGATGCTTCCTACAAAAGTTAGCTAGCAAACTACTAGTAGTGCTAAAGCTAACATGTTTTGTTTTAATGAAGCAGCTGTTCAGCCACGAGTCGTTGTAGTAGCCTCACTGAGGATTTATACTATACAAGCAGCACTCGACAAGCCACGCTAGTCTCACCCTCATGTGGGTGCTAACAAGCTAGCAAACAAGCTAAGTAGTGCTACGTATCAACAGCCATAGTTAGCCAATCCAGTACTGGTTCGAAGCTATGGTGAGCTTCGATTGGTCACATGTGTCACGACATCGCATTCAGCTTTCTCCAAATTTAGTCCCACCCTGTTCAACTTCTCTCACTTTCCTTCCATTGAAAGTTGAATGGCTTTTGATATTTCACTATGCGATGCCTTCCTAGGTTACCCAGCTGACCCAATGATGCAAAGATACAAGTTAGTGATGGCTAAGAAACATGCTGACTTGCGGACTGAATATCTGATAACAGTCCACTCTGGTTTTGTCTAATAATAACAACTTCCAAAGTTCCAATCAGTCAATACCAGTTTCCAAAGAGCACTTGATCTGCTACACCCAGACCCTAAGCATCCTTTGTTATTCTCTTTCCTTCCTCCATTCTTCCAGAACAACAAGATCCAGCGTCTCCTGCGGGGCCACTTCAGCCCCACCACGGCCATGCTGTGGCTTTACTCCAACAACATCTCCTATATCCAGGCCTCCACCTTTCACGGCTTTGCCCGCCTGGAGGAGCTGGACCTGGGGGACAACCGTCACCTGAGGGCCCTGGCTTCAGATACCTTCCAGGGGCTAGGCCGGCTACACGCCCTGCACCTCTACCACTGTGGTCTTCTCAGCCTGCCATCTGGGATATTTGAGGGGCTCAGCAGCCTGCAGTACCTCTATCTACAGGTAGGGGAATAGAATAGAAATTGTAGTTATATTAGATAGCTACACTCATCATGGGTACAGTGAGAAGCCAGCATGTGTAGGCAACAATAATATATGGTGAACACAAGCCTCCCTGATAACTGCGGGTTTTCAGTCAATTTATGTTACTACTAGGGAACTTTCCATTTTCCAGCCTATTCTATAATGGATTAAATAGGTTTCTTTCAATCAATCTACACACAATACCCCATCATGACAAAGCAAAAACAAGTTTGTAGACATTTTTGCAAATTTGTACATTTACATAAGTATTCAGACCCTTTACTCAGTACTTTGTTGAAACACCTTTGGCATCAATCACAGCTTTGAGCTTTGAGTCTTCTTGGGTATGACGCTACAAGCTTGGCACACCTGTATTTGGGGGGTTTCTCTCATTCTTCTCTGCAGATCCTCTCAAGCTCTGTAAGGTTGGATGGGGTGCGATGCTGCACAGCTATTTTCAGGTCTCTCCAGAGATGTTCAATAAGGTTCAAGTCCAGGCTCTTGATGGGCCACTCAAGGACATTCAGAGGCTTGTCACGAAGCCACTCATGCGTTGTCTTGGCTGTGTGCTTAGGGTTGTTGTCCTATTGGAAGGCGAACCTTAGCCCCAGTCTGAGGTCCTGAGCACTCTGGAGCAGGTTTTCCTCAAGGGTTTCTCTGTACTTTGCTCCATTCAACTTTCCCTCAATCCTGACTAGTCTTCCAGTCTCTGCAATTGAAAAACATCCCCACAGCATGATGCTGCCACCACCACCATGCTTCACCGTAGGGATCGTAGCAGGTTTCCTCCAGACAGGACGTTTGGTGTTCAGGCCAAAGAGTTTTATCTTGGTTTCATCAGACCAGAGAATCTTATTTCTCATGGTCTGAGAGTCCTTTGGGTGCCTTTTGGGAAACTCCAAGCGAGCTGTCATGTGCAGAGATGGTTGTCCTTCTTGAATGTTCTCCCATCTCCACAGAGGAAGTCTGGAGCTTTTTCAGAATGACCATTGAGTTCTCGGTTATCTCCCTGACGAAGGCCCTTCTCCAATGACTGCTCAGTTTGGCCAGGCAGCCAGCTCTAGCAAGAGTCTTGGTGGTTCCAAAATTCTTCCATTGAAGAAGGATGGAGGCCACTGTGTTCTTGGGGACCTTTAATGCTGCTGAACTGTTTTGGTACCCTTCCCCAGATCTGTGCCTCGACACAATCCTGTCTTGGAGCTCTACGGACAATTCCATTAACCTCATGGCTTGGTTTTTGCGCTGACATGCACTGTCAACTGTGGGACATTATATAGACAGGTGTGTGCCTTTCCAAATCATGTCCAATCAATTGAATTTACCACAGGTGGACTCCAATCAAGTTGTAGAAACATCTCAAGGATGATTCATGGGAACAGGATGCACCTGAGCTCAATTTCGAGTCTCACAGCAGAGGGTGTGAATACTAATGTAAAGAAGTTATTTCTGTTTTTGCTTTTAATACATTTTGAAAAATGTATAAAAACCCTATTTTTGCATTGTTATTACGGGGTATTGTGTGTAGATTGATAAGGGGGGGGGTAAATGTAATCCATTTTAGAATATGGCTGTAACATAACAAAATGTGGACAATGTCAAGGGGTCTGAATACTTTCCGAATGCACCGTACAGTATATCTCCCAACTTCTCTCTTCCTCCATCTCTCTCCTTCATTATCCGCCCCTCTCCCTCCCTCTATCCACTCTCCGCCCCTCTCCCTCCCTCTATCCACTCTCCGCCCCTCTCCCTCCCTCTATCCACTCTCCGCCCCTCTCCCTCCCTCTATCCACTCTCCGCCCCTCTCCTCCCTCTATCCACTCTCCGCCCCTCTCCCTCCCTCTATCCACTCTCCGCCCCTCTCCCTCCCTCTATCCACTCTCCGCCCCTCTCCCTCCCTCTATCCACTCTCCGCCCCTCTCCCTCCCTCTATCCACTCTCCGCCCCTCTCCCTCCCTCTATCCACTCTCCCCCTCTCCCTCCCTCTATCCACTCTCCGCCCCTCTCCTCCCTCTATCCACTCTCCGCCCCTCTCCTCCCTCTATCCACTCTCCCCCTCTCCTCCCTCTATCCACTCTCCGCCCCTCTCCCTCCCTCTATCCACTCTCCGCCCCTCTCCCTCCCTCTATCCACTCTCCGCCCCTCTCCCTCCCTCTATCCACTCTCCCCCTCTCCCTCCCTCTATCCACTCTCCGCCCCTCTCCCTCCCTCTATCCACTCTCCGCCCCTCTCCCTCCCTCTATCCACTCTCCGCCCCTCTCCCTCCCTCTATCCACTCTCCGCCCCTCTCCCTCCCTCTATCCACTCTCCGCCCCTCTCCCTCCCTCTATCCACTCTCCCCCCTCTCCTCCCTATCCCCAGGACAACCAGTTGGAGTTCCTGGAGGATGATCTGTTTGTTGACCTGCTGAACCTCAGCCACCTCTTCCTCCATGGCAACAGGCTATGGTCTCTCCACCAGAACACCTTCAGGTGAGACACACCTTTTTGATCGATTGATTGATTTAGCAGTGCTACATCTCCCAAAAGATCACCCTATGGATTGACTGCTGTCCCTCCAGGGGTCTGGGGGTGCTGGACCGGCTCTTGCTGCACCAGAACCGTTTGCAGTGGGTCCACCGTCTGGCCTTCCACGACCTGCATCGCCTCACCACCCTCTACCTGTTCAACAACTCTCTGACTGAGCTGTCTGGGGCCTGCCTGGCTCTGTTGCCTGCTCTAGAGTACCTCAGACTCAACGACAACCTTTGGGAGTGTGACTGCAAGGTCGGGACACAGTTCAAACACATCTCAAAACACACCTTCAAAACACAAACCTCAAAACACACCTTCAAAAGACAAACCTCCATACACACCTTCAAAAGACAAACATCAAAACACACCTTCAAAACACACCTTCAAAAGACAAACCTCCATACACACCTTCAAAAGACAAACCTCTTTACACACCTTCAAAAGACAAACCTCAAAACACACCTTCAAAACACACCTTCAAAAGACAAACCTCAAAACACACCCTCAAAAGACAAAGCTCAAAACACACCTTCAAAACACACCTTCAAAAGACAAACCTCCAACACCACACACCTCTTTCAGCTAGCCTTCCGCTCAAGCCAAATGTTCATTTAGGCCGGGTTTCACGCTTCACATTTAAAGGTGATTTTCAATTGAGCTGAATGCGATCTCTGAACAGAGAAACATTGCCTTGAAAAGGTGCATTATTACCAATGCTCTACAACACGCCTCGGATTGAATCCCGAACTAAGTGAACATTTTATTGACATCAGTGCATGACTAAGCAAAATTCGACTGAAGGCGAAGCTAGGATTTTCTCCAAAGGTGCACTGCACTATGAATCCCAGGATTAATGCAATGTGTCCTTGGGAGTTATGAAAGGCATCTCATATCAATGCATTACTATTCTTATCATCCAGGCCCTGCCGCTGTGGGATTGGCTGCGAAGGTTCCGGGGCTCCACGTCGTCTCTGGGTTGCGTCTCTCCTCCAGAGCTTCAGGGCCGGGACCTGAAGGAGCTGAGGAAAGAGGAACTACCCAGCTGTTCAGCAGGAGAAACCCAGGGAGGAGGTGTCATAGGCGGGGAGGCCGAGCTGGGGGAGTCCCTGAAGAAAGAGGAGGACCATCGACTGCATCACAGGAACCACAGGCACCGCCATAACCACCACCAGCACCCACACCTCCCACACGGGGATCAGCACAACGGGGACCTGTCCCCCTCGCCCCTACCCCTGCCCAGGCCGCCCAAGGGGAGCCGCAGGAACTGTACCCGCAACAGGGGGCGTAAGGGAAAGGGAGGGGGTCAGGGGGGCTTGAATGAGGTGCAGACACTGAGGGAGGGGGAGGAGAAGGACAACGCCCCTGGAGGGGGTAAACACGACCCCTCTGCCCCCACTCGCAGGAGGAACAAGTGTGTCCCTAGGACTTCAGTTGGACCGCCCAGCGGGGTCAAGAGAGCCAATAGTAATGCAGCGTCCCGCTCCGTTGGGACTTTTCTCTGTGTCCTATTGGCTGGGCTGCTGTCACTCACTGCTGTGATCCTCCTCTGAGACTGAAAGGAGGGTGTTTTATATCAACCCCTACAATACAGTACACACTCCTCTGAATGTCAGAACCACTCTGGCTCCTGCACTGAGGTGTGTGTGTGTGTGTGTGTGTGTGTGTGTGTGTGTGTGTGTGTGTGTGTGTGTGTGTGTGTGTGTGTGTGTGTGTGTGTGTGTGTGTGTGTGTGTGTGTGTGTGTGTGTGTGTTTAAATGTACTCTGTGTACCTGTAACATATGGCAGGGAAGTTCTTTGGGAGTCATAACTGAAACGTAACAGGTTATCTGTCGCTATGATGTCATAAGGGGGAGTATGATGTCAGAAGGGGGAGTAACAGTCCGTCACATCCAGAGTTCTGATTGTGTGGTTGATCAAATGAACTGATGATTTAAGAATACACCTACTGCTACAGCCATATCACCTGAAAGGATACCTCAGCACAGACATGATAAGATGGCCCTGACACAGGTTGTTGCCAAACTGTAAAAACATCCTTAAAAACACGAATCCACTGGCTTCTGTAATCCTGTGTTTGTAACCCATGTTAGTACAGTGTGGTTTGTGTGAACAGTCTCCATGTCTGTCTTCCCACTTTAAAACAAGCCAGAAAGAGGAGAGTGACAATGATGGAATGAGTATATGGAACCCTAGCTGTCCAATGAAGGGTTGAGAGAATGCAGAAACTGCTGCTTTAGATGCAGTCCTCACTCTGGAGATTTCTGAACTAAATGATGGACCTGAAAGAGTGAAACACTCTGATTCTACTGAACTGCTGCTATGTCTGAGGAGAGAGAGCTCTGGAACTCCCCCCGTCATTCTGGAACCTTCAATGTTCTGAAACATTCATGGTTCTGGAACCTTTTTCAATGTTCTGAAACCTTCATGGTTCTGGAGTCTTCTTCGGGATCTGGAACACACAAGAACATGTAATGGAGAGGTGATACAGGGACAGAGGTGACAGAGCGCCCCCAGCGCTCCTTGAGGTCCTTAGAGGTAATAACACCTTCCCAGCCGAGCACAGTCCTGTCCAGTCCTACACTCAGGGCTCCATTCAATCCGTCCCGCTGATATTCAGCGCTATATTTCGATTTAAGTTTAAAGGCCATGTTAATGCATTTGTGGAGACTGCATTCATGGTAAACACAGCATATGTTGTCTCAATCAGAAATGTCTTTACATTTCAAGCGTGCTATAGCGCTGAACTTCAGCGATACAGATTGAATTGAGACATCACCTATAGTACCTAGCTGTCCCCACACTGACTGACCTCCCCTGTAGTAGTTTTCCATAACCCTGGTCCTGGGGACATACAACCCTTGTCCTGGAGAGCTACAACCCTGGTCCTGGGTAAATACAACCCTTGTCCTGGGGAGATACAACCCTGGTCCTAGAGAGCTACAACCCTGGTCCTGCGGAGATACAACCCTGGTCCTGGGGATATACAACCCTGGTCCTGGAGAGATACAACCCTTGTCCTGGAGAGATACAACCCTGGTCCTGAAGAGCTACAACCCTGGTCCTGGGGAGATACAACCCTTGTCCTGGAGAGATACAACCCTTGTCCTGGAGAGATACAACCCTTGTCCTGGAGAGATACAACCCTTGTCCTGGGGAGATACAACCCTGGTCCTGGGGAGATACAACCCTGGTCCTGGGGAGATACAACCCTGGTCCTGGGGAGATACAACCCTTGTCCTGGGGAGATACAACTCTGGTCCTGGGGAGATACAACCCTGGTCCTGGGGAGATACAACCCTTGTCCTGGGGAGATACAACTCTGGTCCTGGGGAGATACAACCCTGGTCCTGGGGAGATACAACTCTGGTCCTGGGGAGATACAACCCTGGTCCTAGAGAGCTACAACCCTGGTCCTGGGGAGATACAACCCTTGTCCTGGGGAGATACAACCCTGGTCCTGAAGAGATACAACCCTGGTCCTGGGGAGATACAACCCTTGTCCTGGGGAGATACAACCCTGGTCCTAGAGAGCTACAACCCTGGTCCTGAAGACATACAACCCTGGTCCTGGGGAGATACAACCCTGGTCCTAGAGAGCTACAACCCTGGTCCTGGGGAGATACAACCCTTGTCCTGGGGAGATACAACCCTGGTCCTAGAGAGCTACAACCCTGGTCCTGGGGAGATACAACCCTTGTCCTGGGGAGATACAACCCTGGTCCTAGAGAGCTACAACCCTGGTCCTGAAGACATACAACCCTGGTCCTGGGGAGATACAACCCTGGTCCTGGATAGCTACAACCCTGATCCTGGGGAGATACAACCCTGGTCCTAGAGAGCTACAACCCTGGTCCTGGGGAGATACAACCCTGGTCCTGGGGAGATACAACCCTGGTCCTTGGGAGTTACAACCCTGGTCCTGGAGAGCTACAACCCTGGTCCTAGAGAGCTACAACCCTTGTCCTAGAGAGCTACAACCCTGGTCCTGGGGAGATACAACCCTGGTCCTGAAGAGATACAACCCTGGTCCTGGGGAGATATAAACGGTATAGGTCTTTGTTCTAGCCCAGCACAAACAAACCTAATTAAACTAATCCTGTATTTCTCAATCTATTCCTGAGGGACTAACAGGGAGTGCCTGGAATGAAACAATACACCCCCTGCTGAGAGTCTGGGACTTGGGTTGGTGGCGGCTGCAGGAGACATATTTGTACAGCTGTGAAACCTTGAGATGATGCTGTAAAATGACAGTTGTGTCCTTTCATTCATGTGAGGTTGAATTTTGTAACCACAGAGAAACTGGCACAGTCCTGTCTGTCTGTCTGTCTGTCTGTCTGTCTGTCTCTCTGTCTGTCCTTCCCTCTGTCCCTCCAACACTCCCTCTGTCCCACCAACACTCCTTCCCTCTGTCCCACCTCATTCCTTCCCTCATTCCCTCCCTCATTTCCTCCCTCTGTCCCACCAACACTCCTTCCCTCTGTCCCACCAACACTCCTTCCCTCTGTCCCACCTCATTCCTTCCCTCATTCCCTCCCTCATTTCCTCCCTCTGTCCCACCAACACTCCTTCCCTCTGTCCCACCAACACTCCTTCCCTCTGTCCCACCAACACTCCCTCTGTCCCACCAACACTCCCTCTGTCCCACCAACACTCCTTCCCTCTGTCCCACCAACACTCCCTCTGTCCCACCAACACTCCCTCTGTCCCACCAACACTCCCTCTGTCTCACCAACACTCCCTCTGTCCCACCAACACTCCCTCTGTCTCACCAACACTCCCTCTGTCCCACCAACACTCCCTCTGTCCCACCAACACTCCTTCCCTCTGTCCCACCAACACCCCTTCCCTCTGTCCCACCAACACCCCTTCCCTCTGTCCCACCAACACTCCCTCTGTCCCACCAACACTCCTTCCCTTTGTCCCACCAACACCCCTTCCCTCTGTCCCACCAACACTCCTTCCCTCTGTCCCACCTCATTCCTTCCCTCATTCCCTCCATGATTTCCTCCCTCTGTCCCACCAACACTCCTTCCCTCTGTCCCACAAACACTCCTTCCCATCTGTCCCACCAACACTCCCTCTGTCCCACCAACACTCCTTCCCTCTGTCCCACCAACACCCCCTCCCTCTGTCCCACCAACACCCCTTCCCTCTGTCCCACCAACACTCCTTCCCTCTGTCCCACCTCATTCCTTCCCTCATTCCCTCCCTCATTTCCTCCCTCTGTCCCACCAACACTCCTTCCCTCTGTCCCACCAACACTCCTTCCCTCATTCCTTCCCTCATTCCCTCCCTCATTTCCTCCCTCATTTCCTCCCTCATTTCCTCCCACTATCTTACCCTGATGTTTTGTATGTGGTTATAGAATTACACCAGACTCTAAAGTTGTTTATAAACTACATTAAAAATAAGTGTCCTCATATCACTGAGGTGGACTATTTGTGTGTGTGTGTGTGATTTCTGTTTTATTTAATGTTGGACTTACAGAAAGAAGACAAGACTGAGTGATAAGTTAAAGAGGACATTGAGGAAGGAGCAGAATAGAGTCTGAAATGTAATGAGATAAGGGAAATAACAAAGCTGAATATGCAGACAGAGATAAACACACACACACTCACAGGATAATTGTTTACCTCCTTCATGGCCTCGTTCTATGCAGAAAAGCAGTGTGGGCCTGTCTTATTAACGATCCAATTGTCATGTGCCTCTCTCTCTCTCTCTCTCTCTCTCTCTCTCTCTCTCTCTCTCTCTCTCTCTCTCTCTCTCTCTCTCTCTCTCTCTCTCTCTCTCCCTCCCCCTCTCTCTCTCTCTCTCTCTCTCTCTCTCTCTCTCTCTCTCTCTCTCTCTCTCTCTCTCTCTCGCTCTCTCTCTCGCTCTCTCGCTAGTTACATGGAGGGAGGGAGAGATGTATAAGCAGATGGATGCAGGCCGGAGGAAGGAAATGACATGTCTGAAATAGCCGTAGTTGAGTGAATATTTATATGCACATGTTCTACTCCACAGGCAAAGAGGCCAAATACATCTCTATGTGTGTCCCTTAGGAGCAGAGGGAGAGGGAGAGGGAGAGGGAGAGGGAGAGGGAGAGAGGGAGAGAGAGAGAGAGAGAGAGAGAGGGGGGGGGGGGAGAGAGAGAGAGGGAGAGAGGGAGAGAGAGAGGGAGAGACATCAATGTTCCATTAGGACTCAGGATAGAATAAAAGTTAGAGAAAGCAACAGAGAGAAACAGAGAGAGAGAGAGAGAGAGAGAGAGAGAGAGACATCAATGTTCCATTAGGACAAAGGATAAAATAGAAGTTAGAGAAAGCGAGAGAGAGAGAAAAACATCAAGAAGAAGCTTGAAGACATGGGAGAAGTCATCTGGAATATATATATATATATATCCATATCCCTTTCCCCTCCCAAGGGACTGCTAAAATTAAACACACACACAGACACAAAACACTTGAAATACGCGAGCGCTCAGCCACCCAGCCCCAGGTCCGAGAATTAGCATACTATTCAATAGTGAAGTTGGAGACATAGAGTACCAGTCAAAAGTTTGGACACACCTACTCATTCAAGGGTTTTTCTTTATTTTTAATATTTTCTACATTGAAGAATAACAGTGAAGACATCAAAAAACAATTCAATAACACAAATGGAATCATGTAGTAACCAAAAAAAGTGTTGAACAAATCAAAATAGATTTTAGATTCTTCAAAGTAGCCACCCTTTGCCTTGATGACAGCTTTGCACACTCTTGGCATTCTTTCAACCAGTTTCACCTGGAATGTAAAATGCTTTTCCAACA
>NC_088219.1:10172966-10202966 GCF_036934945.1 Oncorhynchus masou masou | reverse complement strand
TATTCAGCCCCCTTAAGTTAATACTTTGTAGCGCCACCTGTTGCTGCAATTACAGCTGTAAGTCGCTTGGTGTATGTCTCTATCAGTTTTGCACATCGAGAGACTGAAACTTTTTCCCATTCCTCCTTGCAATACAGCTCGAGCTCAGTGAGGTTGGATGGAGAGCATTTGTGAACAGCAGTTTTCAGTTCTTTCCACAGATTCTCGATTGGATTCAGGTCTGGACTTTGACTTGGCCATTCTAACACCTGGATATGTTTATTTTTGAACCATTCCATTGTAGATTTTGCTTTATGTTTTGGATCATTGTCTTGTTGGAAGACAAACCTCCGTCCCAGTCTCAGGTCTTTTGCAGACTCCATCAGGTTTTCTTCCAGAATTGTCCTGTATTTGGCTCCATCCATCTTCCCATCAATTTTAACCATCTTCCCTGTCCCTGCTGAAGAAAAGCAGACCCAAACCATGATGCTGCCACCACCATGTTTGACAGTGGGGATGCTGTGTTCAGGGTGATGAGCTGTGTTGCTTTTACGCAAAACATAACGTTTTGCATTGTTGCCAAAAAGTTAAATTTAGGTTTCATCTGACCAGAGCACCTTCTTCCACATGTTTGGTGTGTCTCCCAGGTGGCTTGTGGCAAACTTTAAATGACACTTTTTATGGATATCTTTAAGAAATGTCTTTCTTCTTGCCACTCTTCCATAAAGGCCAGATTTGTGCAATATACGACTGATTGTTGTCCTATGGACAGAGTCTCCCACCTCAGCTGTAGATCTCTGCAGTTCATCCAGAGTGATCATGGGCCTCTTGGCTGCATCTCTGATCAGTCTTCTCCTTGTATGAGCTGAACGTTTAGAGGGACGGCCAGGTCTTGGTAGATTTGCAGTGGTCTGATACTCCTTCCATTTCAATATTATCGCTTCCACAGTGCTCCTTGGGATGTTTAAAGCTTGGGAAATCTTTTTGTATCCAAATCCGGCTTTAAACTTCTTCACAACAGTATCTCGGACCTGCCTGGTGTGTTACTTGTTCTTCATGATGCTCTCTGCGCTTTTAACGGACCTCTGAGACTATCACAGTGCAGGTGCATTTATACGGAGACTTGATTACACACAGGTGGATTGTATTTATCATCATTAGTCATTTAGGTCAACATTGGATCATTCAGAGATCCTCACTGAACTTCTGGAGAGAGTTTGCTGCACTGAAAGTAAAGGGGCTGAATAATTTAGCACGCCCAATTTTTCAGTTTTTGATTTGTTAAAAAAGTTTGAAATATCCAATAAATGTCGTTCCACTTCATGATTGTGTCCCACTTGTTGTTGATTCTTCACAAAAAAATACAGTTTTATATCTTTATGTTTGAAGCCTGAAATGTGTCAAAAGGTCGCAAAGTTCAAGGGGGCCGAATACTTTCGCAAGGCACTGTAGATTGCAAGCCCCTAACACATCCAACGAGGGTCAGAGCCGATGTAGTAGGATTCAATCTTTGTCCTGTATTGATGTTTTGCCTGTTTGATGATTCAACTGAGAGCATAGCGGGATTTCTTTTAGTGCCCCGCTCCTTGAAAGCGTCCGCTCTAGCCTTTAGCTCGGTGTGGATGTTGCCTGTAATCCATGGCTTCTGGTTGGGATATGTACGGTCACTGTGGAGATGATGTCGTCGATGCACTTGATGATGAAGCTGGTGCCTGAGGTGGTATAGTCCTCAATGCCATTGGATGAATCCCGGAACATATTCCAGTCTGTGTAGCAGAGCATCTGCGTCATCTGACCACTTCAGTATTGCGCGAGTCACTGGTACTTCCTGCTTTAGTTTTTGCTTGTAAGCAGGAATCAGAAGGATATAATTATGGTCAGATTTGCCAAATGGAGGGCGAGGGAGAGCTTCGTATGCGTCTCTGTGTGTTGGGTAAAGGTGGTCCAGAATTTTTTTCCCCCTGGTTGCCAAAGTGACATGCTGGTAGACATGAGGTAAAACGGATTTAAGTCCCCGGCCAATAGGAGCACCACTTCTGGATTAAGTGTATGGCCTTATACAGCTCGTTGAGTGTGGTCTTAGTGCCAGCATCTATGAAAAATATAGATGAAAACTCTCTTGGTAGATAGTGTGGTCTACAGTTTATCATAAGGTACTCTACCACATGCAAGCAATACCTCAAGACTTCCTTAATTTTAGCCATCGCACACCAACTGTTATTGACAAATAGACACACTCCCCCACACCTTGTTACCAGACGTAACTGTTCTGTCATGCCGATGCACAGAAAACCCAGCCAACTCTATATTATCTGTGTCATTTTTCAGCCACGACTCTGTAAAACATAAGATATGACAGTTTTTAATGTCCCGTTGGTAGGATAGTCTTGAACAGAGATAATCCAGTTTATTTTCCAGTGATTGCACTTTGGCCAATAGAACGGATGGTAGAAGTGTTTTACCCACTCACCCCAATCTCACCCCGATCTCCGTCCACTATATTGTCTTATTTTCTTCACACAAAAGACAGGGATTTGGGTTTCGTCTCAGAGAATCAGTATATCCTTCATGTCGGACTCATTAAATAAAACATCTTTGTCCAGTTCGAGGTGAGTAATCACTGTTCTGATATCCAGAAGTACAATGTACAAAATGTACAAAATAAGTTCCAAACAATGTGAAAACCCCACACAAAATAGCACAGTTGGTTAGGAGCATATAAAACGTCAGCCACCCCCTCCGGCGTCATTAAGTTGACATTTCAAGTCAAAGACACTGGAGCTTGGTCTGCCTGGCTTGCTCTTTGACTGAAGGTGCAGGAGCCGGCCCGGCTAGCTTGACTGATGCGTCTCACGTGACTCACGGGGCAGGGAAAGCAGTGACACACTGGTCTGGAAAGGAGGCCGTTTGTTAATGCAATATTCCCTCAGAAATTGTGTGACGTGTTTGATTGGTTCTCTCAAAAGAAATGTTTTTCTTTCTCATGGGTTGAGACCTCTCGTTGTCTGGATTTGAAAATCCAACAGTTGTAATTAAAGGGGACGGCACAGGGACTGTGTGTGGCTGTGCCTGTGGGTGTTTGAGTGAGAAAGACAGAGGAGAGCCATCCAGTAGAAGCATCGCCCCTCATTATCGACTCATTGTGGCAACACCATCAAAGAGGTCATTCCAGACTCGTAAGTCAGGATGACTTCAAGAGTTAGGTGCTATTTAACCACTGGTCACAATACTTTGTAAGCATGAAAAAACAGATTAACTCAAAATATTCTGTTCAAGATCAAAAGGTTATTTACATGATTCCATCCTGACTGCTGTCAACATATCCTCTGGGCAGATATACGATATGATGGAACTTACATTGCCATGGTATTTATTGACACATCTTTTAGAATCAGGGTTACCCTGGTGATCATTATGATTAAAAATGACCTGCGTGTTGATTGGTTGGTGGGGCATAACACAGCAATATGGAACAGCGTATTATAACGATAAATTAGAATATCAATAGTATTTCATTCAGTCTGTTTACGAGTTGCAGCAATGTAAAAATTGACTCTTTGGATTTTGCATCCTCAGAAAGGAAAACAAAACCAGTTATGGCAGCAATGTCTCTCCAATGTCTCTCCGCGCGTTGTACCCACAATGTCTCTCCACGCGTTGTACCCACAATGTCTCTCCGCGCGTTGTACCCACAATGTCTCTCCACGCGTTGTACCCACAATGTCTCTCCACGCGTTGTACCCACAATGTCTCTCCACGCGTTGTACCCACAATGTCTCTCCGCGCGTTGTACCCACAATGTCTCTCCGCGCGTTGTACCACAATGTCTCTCCGCGCGTTGTACCCACAATGTCTCTCCTCGCGTTGTACCCACAATGTCTCTCCGCGCGTTGTACCCACAATGTCTCTCCGCACGTTGTACCCACAATGTCTCTCCGCGCGTTGTACCCACAATGTCTCTCAGCTCGTTGGACCACAATGTCTCTCCGCGCGTTGTACCCACAATGTCTCTCCGCGCGTTGTACCCACAATGTCTCTCCGCGCGTTGTACCCACAATGTCTCTCCGCGCGTTGTACCCACAATGTCTCTCCGCGCGTTGTACCCACAATGTCTCTCCGCGCGTTGTACCCACAATGTCTCTCCACGCGTTGTACCCACAATGTCTCTCCGCGCGTTGTACCCACAATGTCTCTCCGCGCGTTGTACCCACAATGTCTCTCTGCGCGTTGTACCCACAATGTCTCTCTGCGCGTTGTACCCACAATGTCTCTCTGCGCGTTGTACCCACAATGTCTCTCAGCGCGTTGTACCACAATGTCTCTCCGTGTGTTGTACCACAATGTCTCTCTCTCTGAGTTACAAGTATTCACTGTTCCACTTGTGTAGCTCCACTTATTTGAACTCCTCTCTGCTGAGTAGAGGCATATGAATAAATATTGTATTTGAATATCATAGTTGGGGGAAAATAAAGATTGAACTGCAGAAATTCTGTATTTTCCCAGAGCGGGCGGACAGGCGGGTGGATGGGGCATGAGGCTGTCAACAGATTAGAGTGGGAGGAGAATGTAACACAAGGAAGCCTGTCGAGTCATATTCGTCTCACACACAGACACACACACACAGATGCACACACACAGCTCAGCCTGCTCATCTCCCAAGCTGTGAGTCTGTGAGTAAGAAAGAGGAGAGTGAGAGATGGGAGAGATGGCAGAGGAAGAGATACAAAACAAAGACAGATCCTGAACCAATTTAGGCTCAGCAACCACCAATTTGCTATAGAAAAAGGGAGACAAAAAATATATGGCTACGCAAAGATGAGTGTCTATGTGGTCACCGCACGACAGGTGAGGTAGAGACAGAGATGCACTTTTTTCCATTTCTGTGAGAAAAATACTCCCAAATACGATAATACTTTTTTGAAGACATTTCTCACTCAATTCTCATCTCCTGTGCATTTTACTAATAGCATAGAGCAGGGAATTATTCTGGGTCAAGGAGAAACGGCAAATATTACTGCGAGATATGTAAAGTATATGATTGGTAAAGCCTGAGGGACATCCCATGACCATTAATTAATTGAAATATATAACTCACAAGTAATACATAGTGTAACGATCATCCATGAATGTGTTTATTTACTCATTAGCCATTCTTTATATTCAACCAAAGATTTCACAATACAACAGCGGTAGTGTTGTACTGGTATACATGATTATATCTACTATTATTATTATTAAAATGATGTACTACTATACTGTTTTGGCAATATCTACGAATTGTATTTAATGCCAATAAAGCAATCCAAGAGAAAGAGAGGAAGGTGGGGAGAAAGAGAGGGGGAGAGAGAGAGAGAGGGGGGGCGGAGAGACAGAGAGACTGAGACAGACAGAGAGAGAGACAGAGCGAGAGAGAGACAGTGGGGGGAGAGACAGAGAGAGAGAGAGAGAAAGATCGAGACAGAGAGAGACAGTGGGGGGAGAGACAGAGAGACAGAGAGAGATCGAGACAGAGAGAGACAGTGGGGGGAGAGACAGAGAGACAGAGAGAGACAGAGAGAGAGATCGAGACAGAGAGAGACAGTGGGGGGAGAGACAGAGAGAGACAGTGGGGGAGAGACAGAGAGAGACAGTGGGGGAGAGACAAAGAGACAGAGAGAGACAGAGAGAGAGATTGAGACAGAGAGAGACAGTGGGGGAGAGACAGAGAGAGACAGTGGGGGGAGAGACAAAGAGACAGAGAGAGACAGAGAGAGAGATCGAGACAGAGAGAGACAGTGGGGGGAGAGACAGAGAGAGACAGTGGGGGGAGAGACAAAGAGACAGAGAGAGACAGAGAGAGAGATCGAGACAGAGAGAGACAGTGGGGGGAGAGACAGAGAGAGACAGTGGGGGGAGAGACAGAGAGACAGAGAGACAGAGAGAGACAGAGAGATATGAGATCAAGAGTCGTTGATGTGTTCTGAGAAGATGAGACATTGAGGATAAATAAATACCGCCTTGACTACACATCCATGAGTCCAAATGTGCACTTCACATTTCCACATTTTAAAACCCATGTCATTTACAGTATCAACGATTATGATCACTGTGCCTGATGTACAGTTACAAGAGGACATGGCGTCACATCCTAAGTTTGTCGTATTGTAAAGAATATTAGCCATGGAACATGCACTTGTATGCAATCATGACTCCATTATTTTCCAAAATTGCAATATTTTTGTCTGAAGTGCCTTTTGAAAACCTATCAAGATCGTATTTTACCCAAACAGATAGTTTACTAGGGAGTCCATTCGCCTGTTAGCCATACTAAATCCTCCAACGTATAGGCCCAGAGTCAGCCCCTGTACATGACAGAAAACAACCCTACTAGCCTGGAACAAGAAAAAAGATGCTGCCCAGAACAGACACCCCTCCCCCACTGATGGATCAGAGAGAGAGAGAGAGAGAGAGAGAGAGAGAGAGAGAGAGAGAGAGAGAGAGAGAGAGAGAGAGAGAGAGAGAGAGAGAGAGAGAGAGAGAGAGAGAGAGAGAAGACACAGGGATAAACAAATCGATTTGCATGTTTTACACCTCTCTCCCTTTCAATTCAATTCAAAAAGGGCTTTATTGGCATGGGAAATGTGTTTACATTGCCAACGCAAATGGAATAGATAACAAACAAAAAGTGAAATAAACAATCAAATTGACAGTAAACATTACTGTAACGAGTGCACTGAGAGTCGGGAAGCAAGTTCAGGGACCGAGTGTTTTAATAAATAAACAAAACACGAAACACAAACAACGCACCGACAGAGTCAATAACACCTGAGGATCCAAGGGGAGTGACAGATTTAGGGAGGGTAATCAAGGAGGTGATGGAGTCCAGGTGCGCGAGACGATGGTGACAGGTGTGCGGGACAATCAGCAGCCTGATGACCTAGAGGCTGGATAGGGAGTACACGTGACAGTACCCACTCCCCAACGTGCGGCTCCAGCCACATGCCGCCATCAAAGGGGACGAACCTGGGGATCATGAGCAGACCGATCACCCCTGCTGATGTGCGAGAACCTATTTGCCAGCTGAGGCACTGGAACCTGTAGAGTCAGCCGGAGCACGGTAACCGGACAGATCGGTTGAGGTAGGGGAGCCTGGCGATCTGGCTGAGGCATGAAAACCTGACAAGCCGCTGGAGGCAGGGGAGCCTGGCGATCTGGCTGAGGCATGAGAGCCTGCAGAGCCGGCTGAGGCAGGGGAGCCTGGCAATCTGGCTGAGGCATGAAAACCTGACGAGCTGCTGGAGGCAGGGGAGCCTGGCGATCTGGCTGAGGCATGAGAGCCTGCAGAGCCGGCTGAGGCAGGGGAGCCCGGCAATCTGGCTGAGGCATGAAAACCTGACGAGCCGCTGGAGGCAGGGGAGCCTGGCGATCTGGCTGAGGCATGAAAACCTGATGAGCCGCTGGAGGCAGGGGAGCCTGGCGATCTGGCTGAGGCATGAAAACCTGACGAGCCGCTGGAGGCACGGGAGCCTGGCGATCTGGCTGAGGCATGAAAACCTGACGGAAATTCCAAATAGTCTTCATAATGTCCACAGAAACATGTCAAACGTTTTTTATAATCATTCCTCAGGTAGTTTTTAAATATATATATTCGATAATATATCAACCGAGTGTGTAGCTTTTTCCATAACAGCGGGAGGAACAATGGCCGTTTTACTCAATTGCGCACCAACTCACTCTGAGAGCCCCCACCTGTCCACTTACGCAATGGGATCCTTCACACTCATTTTTCAAAATAAAAGCCAAAAATAAAAGCCTGAAACTATGTCTAAAGACTGTTGACACCTTAGGGAAGCCACAGAAAAAGGAATCTGGTTGATATCCCTTTAAATGAAGGACAGGCACACATAGGAACACAGACGTTTCAAAATAAGAGGCTCTTCCTGATTGGATTATCTTCAGGCTTTCACCTGCAATATCAGTTCTGTTATAGTCACAGACAATATGTTTACAGTTTTGGAAACTTTAGAGTGTTTTCTATCCTAATCTGTCAATTATATGCATATTCTAGCATCTGGTCATGAGAAATAGGCCGTTTACTTTGGGAACGTTATTTTTCCAAACATAAAAATAGTGTCCCCTAGCTTCAGGACCACTCGAGTGTTGCTTGAGCAGTATTATTAGGGTCATTGTCCTGCTGGAAGGTGAACCTCCGTCCCAGTCTCAAATCTCTGGAAGACTGAAACAGGTTTCCCTCAAGAATTTCCCTGTATTTAGTGCCATCCATCATTCCTTCAATTCTGACCAGTTTCCCAGTCCCTGCCGATGAAAAACAGCCCCACAGCATGATGCTGCCACCACCATGCTTCAATGGGGATGGTGTTCTCAGGGTGATGCGAGGTGTTGGGTTTGCATCAGACATACCGTTTTCCTTGATAACCAAATTTGAGTCTCATCTGACCAGAGTACCTTCTCCCATATGTTTGGGGAGTCTCCCACATGCCTTTTGGCAAACACCAAACATGTTTGATTATTGTCTCTGGCAACTATTCCATAAAGCCCAGCTCTGTGGAGTGTATGGCTTAAAGTGGTCCTATGGACAGATACTCCAATCTCCGCTGTGGATCTTTGCAGCTCCTTCAGGGTTATCTTTGGTCTCTTTGTTGCCTCTCTGATTAATCTCCACCTTGCCTGGTCTGTGAGTTTTGGTGGGCGGCCCTCTCTTGGCAGGTTTGTTGTGATGCTATATTATTTCCATGTTTTATAATTGATTTAATGGTGCTCTGTGGGATGTTCAAAGTTTTGGGTATTATTTTATAACCCAACCCTGATCTGTACTTCTCCACAACTTTGTCCCTGACCTGTTTGTAGTGCTCCTTGGTATTCATGGTGCCACTTGCTTGGTGGGGTTGCAGACTTTGGAGCCTTTCAGAACAGGTGTGTATATACTGAGATCATGTGACAGATCATGTGACACTTAGATTGCATACAGGTGGACTTTATTTAACTAATATGTGACTTCTGAAGGTAATTGGTTGCACCAGATCTTTAGGGGCTTCATACAAAGGGGGTGAATATATAAGCACCACTTTTCTATTTTTTATTTGTTAGAATTCTTTGAACAAAGTTTATTTTTTCATTTCACTTCACCAATTTGGACAATTTTGTGTTTGTCCATTATATGAAATCCAAATAAAAATCCATTTAAATTACAGGTTGTAATGTAACAAAATAGGAAACATGCCAAGGTGGGTGAATATTTTGCAAGGAACTGTTGTCAAAGCTTTCCTTAATTTTGGGTGTCACAGTGGTCATGTATTCTGCTACTGTGTACTCTCTGTTTATGGCCAAATAATATTCCAGTGTTCTGTTTTTTTGTTGATTATTTCCAGTGTTTCAAGTAATTAAAGTTCTGTTTTCTCTCGATTTGGTTGGGTCTAATTGTGTTGCTGTCCTGGGGCTCAGTGGGGTCTGTTTGTGTTTGTGAACAGAGTCCTCGTACCAGCTGGCTGAGGGGACTTTGTTATGGAACGTTTGAGAATCCCTTCTTTTTAGGTGGTTGCAGAATTTAATTGCTATTTTTGATAATTAGTGGGAATTGTCCTCATTCTGCTCTGCATGTGTTGCTGTCCTGGGGCTTTGTGGGGTGTGTTTGTGTTTGTGAACAGAGCCCCAGGACCAGCTTGCTTAGGAGACTCTTCTCCAGGTTCATCTCTCTGTAGGTGATGGCTTTGTTATGAAAGGTTTGGGAATCGCTTCCCTTTAGGTGTTTGTAGAATTGAACTGCTCTTTTCTGGATTTTGATAATTAGCGGGTATCGGCCTAATTCTGCTCTGCATGCATTATTTGGTGTTTTATGTTGTACACTGAGGATTTCTTTCAGAAATCTGCATTCAGAGTCTCAATTTGATGTCTGTCCCATTTTGTGAATTCTTGGTTGGTGAGTGAACCCCAGACCTCACAATCCCGAGCTGACAAGGTAAAAATCTGTCATTCTGCCCCTGAACAAGGCAGTTAACCCACTGTTCCTAGGCCGTCATTGTAATTAAGAATTTGTTCTTTATTGACTTGACTAGTTATATAAAAGGTTAAATAAATAGAATAAGAAAATACAACAAACATAGAGGGCAATGGGTTCTATAACTGAGTCAAGTATTTTTTGCCACATCCTAATTGGGATGTCAAATTTTATCTTCCTTTTTATGGAGTAGAAGACCCTTTTTGCCTTCCCTCTTAGATTGTTCACAGCTTTGTGGAAGTTACCTGCGGTGCTGATGTTTAGGCCAAGGTAAGTGTAGTTTTTTGTGTGCTCTAGGGCAACAGTGTCTACGTGTACGTGGAATTTGTATTTATGGTCCTGGCAACTCTACCTTTTTTGTAACACCATTATTTACAGTGCCTTGCGATAGTATTCGGCCCCCTTGAACTTTGCAACCTTTTGCCACATTTCAGGCTTCAAACATAAAGATATAAAACTGTATTTTTTTGTGAGGAATCAACAACAAGTGGGACACAATCATGAAGTGGAACGACATTTATTGGATATTTCAAACTTTTTTAACAAATCAAAAACTGAAAAATTAGGCGTGCAAAATTATTCCAACAAGACAATGATCCATAGTCTGAAATGTGGCAAAAGGTCGCAAAGTTCAAGGGGGCCGAATACTTTCGCAAGGCACTGTATGTCTTACTGAGATTAACTGTCAGGGCCCAAGTCTGGCAGAATCTGTGCAGGAGATCTAGGTGCTGCTGTAGGCCCTCCTTGATTGGGGACAGAAGCACGAGATCATCAGAAAACAGTAAACATTTGACTTCAGATTCTAGTAGGTTGAAGCCAGGTGCTGCAGACTGTTCTAGTGCTCTCTCCAATTTATTGATATATATGCTGAAGAGGGTGGGGCTCAAGCTGCATCCCTGTCTTATCCCTTCAGCCCTGAGGAAAGATGACAGTGGGTTTTTGCCAATTTTAATACTTTGTTTGTGTACATGGATTATATAATGCTGTATGTTTTTCCCACAACACCGCTTTCCATCAATTTATATTGCAGATCCTCATGCCAAATTGAGTCAAAAGCATTTTTTGAAATTAACAAAGCATGAGAAATTTCCTTTTGTTTTGGTTTGTTTTTCAATTAGGGTGTGCAGGGTGAATACCTGGTCTGTCTTGCAGTAATTTGGTAAAAAAGACACTGAGAAACAGACACCTCACAAGTCCTCAACTGGCAACTTCATTAAATAGTACCAGCAAAACATCAATCTCAACATCAACAGTGAAGAGGCTACTCCAGTATGCTGGCCTTCCAGGCAGAGTTCCTCTGTCCAGGGTCTGTGTTCTTATACTCATCTTAATCTTTTCTTTTTATTGGCCAGTCTGAGATATGGCTTTTTCTTTGCAACTCTGTCTAGAAGGCCAGCATCACTGTTGAAGTTGAGACTGGTGTTTTGCGGGTTCTATTTAATGAAGTTGCCAATTGAGGACTTGTGAGGTGTCTGTTTCTCGAACTAGACACTCTAATGTACTTGTTCGCTTGCTCCTCTATCTATTCTGGTTAGAGACTGTTTGCGCTGTTCTGTGAAGGGAGTAGTACACAGCGTTGTACGAGATCTTCAGTTTCTTGGAAATTTCTCGCATGGAATAGCCTTAATTTCTCAGAACAAGAATTGACTGACGAGTTTCAGAAGAAAGGTCTTTGTTTCTGTAAATTTTGAGCCTGTTATCGAACCCACAAATGCTGCTGCTCCAGGTACCGCAACTAATCTAAAGAAGGCCGGTTTTATTGCTTCTTTAGTCAGAACCGAACAGTTTTCAGCTGTCCTAAAATAATAGCAAAATTATGTAATGATCAATTTTCGTTTTAAAATGATGAACTTGGATTAGCTAACCCAACTTGCCATTGGAACATAGGAGTGATGGTGGCTGATAATGGGCCTCTGTACGCCTATGTAGATATTCCATAAACAATCAGCCGTTTCCAGCTACAATATTCATTTACAACATCTACACTGTATTTCTGATCAATTTGATGTTATTTTAATGGACAAAACATTTGCTTATCTTTCAAAAACAAGAACATTTCTAAGTGACCCCAAACCTTTGAACAGTAGTGTAGATAATAACAGAGAGTAGCAACAGCGTAGAAGGGGGGGAATTCAAATAGTCTGGGTAGCCATTTGATTAGATGTCAATAGTCTTATGGCCTGGGGATAAAAGCTGTATAGAAGCCATTTGGACCTAGACTTGGCACTCCGGTATCCCTTGCCATGCAGTAGCAGATAGACAAGTCTATGACTATGGTGGCTGGATTCTTTGACAATTTTTAGGGCATTCCTCTGACACCGTCTGGTATACAGGTCCTGGATGGCAGGAAGGTTACCCTGGTGATGTACTGGGTAAACCCGCACCATTTGATGATCTGTTACAAAACAGCAATAAAGTAAATATTCACCTATTGCCATTGATTAGACATTAATTGAAGCGTCTAGCTGACTAATTTAGCTTTTTTTGTATCCTGAAAAGTCGGGACCACTGAAATGGGTCTGAAAATGTCCCGGGATAAATGGGATGGTCACTCTAACACACATGGTCAACTTACTTATCTAGGCTACAATGTAGATGATCGGGACAAAGGAGATAATTGTGGACTACAGGAAAAGGAGGGCCGAGCATTCCCCCATTCTCATTGACGGGGCTGTAGTGGAGCAGGTTGAGAGCTTAAAGTTCCTTGCTGTCCACATCACCAACGACCTGCCATGGTCCAAACACACCAAGACAGTCGTCCACGGCAACGCCTATTCTCAAAAGGTTCCACAGCTGTACCTTCGAGAGCATCCTGACTGGTTGCATCACCACCTGGTATGGCAACAGCTCGGCCTCCGACTGCAAGGCAATACAGAGGGCAGTGCGTATGGCCAGTAGATCACAACCATATCTCCCCCTCCTCAAAGTTGGACTTTTGCTACATTTAGGGAGCTAACGTCTCATTCAAGGGAGCTGAGCCCCTCCTGGCTCCCATGTCATTTGAATTTGTCCCCACTTTTGTGGATTGGGGTTATCATTCCTTTGTTCCAAGTATTGGGCAAGATGCCAGCGCTGAGGAGGATATTATTTGATTATTTTGTTTTTTTAAATTATAATTTAACTTAGGATACCATCAACACCACAGGTCGTTTTGGGTTAAAGAGTTTGTAATTTGTCCTGTAGTTCATTTAAATGTAAATAGAGAATCCAGTGGACTCTGGTTGCTCTTTAGTAGCTGAATCTAATATTTTTTATTGATCATGTACGTATTTTTGCTGTTTGTTATTTGTTACATGTCCAACAAGATTGGAGAGTGGTTTATCCCATACATCTCTGTTTTGAATAGATAACCAGGCTATGAGGGGTGGCCAGTCCTCCTCTGGCTGTGCCGGGTAGAGATTATAACAGAACATGGCCAAGATGTTCAAAAGTTCATAAATTACCAGCATGGCCAAATAATAATAATCACAGTAGTTGTCGAGGGTGCAACAGGTCAGCACCTCAGGAGTAAATGTCAGTTGGCTTTTCATAGCCGATCATTGAGAGTATCTCTACCGCTCCTGCTGTCTCTAGAGGGCTGAAAACAGCAGGTGCAGTAGAGAGAGAGCGAGAGTTGAAAACAGCAGGTCTGGGACAGGTAGCACGTACGGTGAACAGATCAGGGTTCCATACCTGAAGTCAGAACAGTTGAAACCGGAGCAGCAGCACGGCCAGGTGGACTGGGGACAGCAAGGAGTCATCACGCCAGGTAGTCCTGAGGCATGGTCCTAGGGCTCAGGTCCTCCGAGAGAGAGAAAGAAAGAGAGAATTAGAGAGCATAGTTAAATTCACACAGGACACCGGATAAGACAGGAGAAATACTCCAGATATAACAGACCCTAGCCCCCGACACATAAACTACTGCAGCATAAATACTGGAGGCTGAGACAGGAGGGGTCGGGAGACACTGTGGCCCCATCTGACGATACCCCCGGACAGGGCCAAACAGGCAGGATATAACCCCACCCACTTTGCCAAAGACCAACCCCCACACCACTAGATGGAAAGCTCCAACCACCAATTTACCATTGTGAGACAAGACCGAGTATAGCCTTTGTGCTGTTGTTTGTTAAGTGTGTTCCAATTTTCCCAGAAATGGTTAGATTCTTTGGATTCTTCAATTGCATTGACCTGAGTTCTGTCGTGCTGTTCCTTCTTTTTCCGTAGTGTATTTCTGTATTGTGTTAGTGATTTACCATAGTGAAGGCGTAGGCTCAGGTTTTCTCTGTCTTTTTGTTTTTGGTTGGAAAGGTTCCTCAATTCCTTTGTTAGGTTTTTGCATTCTTCATCAAACCATTTAGCATTGTTGTTCATTGTCTTAGGCTGTCTGGTTGAAATGTTTAGATTTGATAGGGAAGCTGAGAGGTCAAATATACTCTTTAGGTTATCTTTGCTATTGCAGTGAAATTTTTTGTCCAGGACGTTGTCTAAAAGGGATTGAATTTTTTGTTGGCTAATAGTTTTCTGACAGGTTTCTACACTACTTTCTTTCTATCTATAGCATTTCTTAATATTGTTCAGTTCATTTGAATTTGATGCCTCATGGTTGAGTATCGCTCTGTTCAAGTTGACTGTGATTTACCTGTGATCTGATAGGGGTTTTAGTGGACTGACTGAATGCTCTGAGATACTCTGGGTTGAGGTCAGTGATAAAGTAGTCTCAGTACTACTGTCCAGAGATGAGCTGTAGGTGCACTTATCATAGGAGTTCCCTTGAAGCCTTCCATTGACTATGTACATACCCAGCGTGCGACAGAGCTGCAGCAGTTGTGAACAGTTTTTGTTTGTTGTTTTGTTGTAGTTGTGCCTAGGGGGACATATGGGGTGGCAGGGTAGCTTGGTGGTTAGAGCGTTGGACTAGTAACTGAAAAGGTTGCAAGTTCAAATCCCTGTGCTAACAAGGTACAAATCTGTCGTTCTGCCCCTGAACAGGTAGTTAACCCACTGTTCCTAGGCTGTCAATGAAAATAAGAATTTGTTCTTAACTAACTTGCCTAGTTAAATAAAGGTATAAAATACGGGGGAGGGAATGCTGTCACCTCCAGGTAGGTGTTTGTGTGCTGAAGGTGTCAGGTTCTTGTCTAGTTCTGGCATTTAAGTCGCCACAGACTAGTACATGTCCCTGGGTCTGGACGTTATTATTGAGCTCCCCCTCCATGCAGGTATTGCAGTTCTGAGAGAGAGTCTTCCTGGTCTGGGCAGGATGTTCTGCTGCTCCTGTGTGACGTGCTGGGGCTACGGTTGAGAGTGACGTCCTTCAGGGTCCTGACAAAGCTGGGGACTGCTACATTGTAGAGGTGGACCTGGTCATAAAGGCTGTTCAAGTCCAGGGTGGAGTGGTGGGCCAAGTAAACAATTGGTTTTGAGGCACAGTCACGGGAAATACTTGCTTTTACCCACTGTATGGTAGCAGGGTGAAAGTATTTTATTGGTAGCAGGGTGGAGATGACCACTTTGGGGAAAGTGAAAGAAGGTTTTTCAATCACTCCTTTGAGTGCTGTGGCCACCCTTACTTGCTGGGCACTCAGGTCATTTGTGCCCGTGTGAATTATGATGTGGATACTCTCGCTCGCTCACTCTCTCTCTGTCTCTCTCTCGCCCCCCCTCTCTCCTTCTCGCTCTTTCTTTGTCTCTCGCTCTCTCTCTCTTTGTCTCTCAACCCCCCTCTCTTTCTCTCTCTCTCATTCTCTCTATGTCTCCATTTCGTCTTCTAGAATCCCTCACTCTATCTTATTCTTGTCATATCCTTCTCTTTCTCTCTCGTTCTCTCTCTCTTCCACCAGTCTCTGAAAGACTCTTCACAAGCTCATTTCCTCCCTTAATTTTATATCACTATATCTGTCTGTCTGATATTGACAAGGTTCTCCATGTCGCTCCCCCCCTCTCCCAATCTTCAACTCACCCCCCACCCCCCACCCCTCTGGTGGTGCCAGATTGTTTACTGCAGATCAACACAGATGACCATTCTCACACACACTGCAAGACTCTACAAACACACACACAGATGCCTTGGAGGGTGCCAAACACACACACACACACACACACACACACACACACACACACACACACACACACACACACACACACAAACACACAGACTAAAATGCACAACCCAGCTAACACCACCACCTGTGCTCTGCCTAAGCAGTAAACACCACAACCCTGACACAGCCTAAGATACCCCATTTAGCCTGTACAGCCCAAGACACAACCATTTAACCTGTACAGCTGAAGATACTCCAATTAGCCTGTACAGCCCAAGACACAACCATTTAACCTGTACAGCCGAAGATACCCCAATTAGCCTGTACAGCCTAATACTACACTCCATTTAACCTGTACAGCCGAAGATACCCCAATTAGCCTGTACATCCTAATATACCCCATTTAACCTGTACAGCCCAAGACACCCCATTTAACCTATACAGCCCAAGACACCCCATTTAACCTTTAGACTAAGACACCCCATTTTACCTGTACAGCCTAAGACACCCCATTTAGCCTGTACATCCCAAGACACCCCATTTAGCCTGTACAGCTCAAGACACCCCATTTAGCCTGTACAGCCCAAGACACCCCATTTAACCTGTACAGCCTAATATACCCCATTTAACCTGTACAGCCCAAGACACCCCATTTAACCTGTACAGCCTAAGACACCCCATTTAACCTGTACATCCTAAGACACCCCATTTAACTTTTAGACTAAGACACCCCATTTTACCTGTACAGCCCAAGACACCCCATTTAGCCTGTACAGCCCAAGACACCCCATTTAGCCTGTACAGCCCAAGACACCCCATTTAGCCTGTACAGCCCAAGACACCCCATTTAACCTGTACAGCCTAAGACACCCCATTTAACCTGTACAGCCTAAGACACAACAATGTATACTATACAGCCTAAGACACAACAATGTCCTGTACAGCCCAAGACACCCCATTTAGCCTGTACAGCCCAAGACACCCCATTTAATCTGTACAGCCCAAGACACCCCATTTAACCTGTACAGCCCAAGACACCCCATTTAATCTGTACAGCCCAAGACACCCCATTTAACCTGTACAGCCTAAGACACCCCATTTAACCTGTACAGCCTAAGACACCCCATTTAACCTGTACAGCCTAAGACACCCCATTTAACCTGTACATCCTAAGACACCCCATTTAACCTGTACATCCTAAGACACCCCATTTAACCTGTACAGCCTAAGACACCCCATTTAACCTGTACAGCCTAAGACACCCCATTTAACCTGTACAGCCTAAGACACCCCATTTAACCTGTACATCCTAAGACACCCCATTTAACCTGTACATCCTAAGACACCCCATTTAACCTGTACAGCCTAAGACACCCCATTTAACCTGTACAGCCTAAGACACCCCATTTAACTTGTACAGCCTAAGACACCCCATTTAACCTGTACATCCTAAATGGCACCCTATTTCCTGTAAAGTGCATTACTTTTGATCAGGGTCCCTAGTCTAACCTTACCACCTGTACGCAGCCAAACCGCTTTACCATTTCACATTGACAAGGTCGTAGGTCCAAATCTGATGACATGAACGCAGTCGAACTGGCCAACTGAGCTCCATCAGCCCATAACACGACCATTCTGCAGAGCTGTTAGTCTGTAAAGACTAGTTGGAGTTGTATCGAAAACACGTCGTTAACACAACTAATTCAAACAAAACTCAAAATCAGAACTTGATTCCGTCTCCATCTCCTCATTAAAATGAACTCGGTTCTTGTGTGCTGTCCTCACTTCATTAATGTGTATGTGTGTATGTGTGTATGTGTGTGTGTATGCGTGTGTATGTGCGTGTGTGTAGAAGCCTAAACAAACATATAGCCTAGCTGTTCTGTACTAATGGGTGCCAAAACGAGAGGCTCCATCTGTCCCGTCTCTACCTTCCTCCTGCCTGTCCTCCGCATCAACTCTTTATTGTTGTTGACCTTTTTGTTGTTGTTTACAGAATGATGGAAAGGTTTTTACAGAAAACAGCAGTGTCCTGCGTTACATACCAAGCCTTATCTAGACCATTACCATGCTCTTCAGTTAGATACAACTTCAAAGCAATTTAATTACAGTTGAAGTCGGAAGTTAACAGAAGTTTAAATACACTTAGGTTGGAGTCATTAAAACTCGTTTTTCAACCCCTCCACAAATTTCTTGTAAAACAAACTATAGTTTTGGCAAGTCGGTTAAGACATCTACTTTGTGCGTGACAGAAATAATTTTTCCAACAATTGTTTACAGACAGATTGTCACTTATAATTCACTTTATGACAATTCCAGTGGGTCAGAAGTTTACATACTGTGCCTTTAAACAGCTTGGAAAATTCCAGAAAATGATCTCATGGCTTTAGAAGCTTCTGATAGGCTAATTGACATACTTTTTGTCAATTGGAGGTGTACCTGCGGATGTATTTCAAGGCCTACCTTCAGTGCCTCTTTGCTTGACATCATGGGAAAATCAGAAGAAATCAGCCAAGACCTCCACAAATCTGGTTCATCCTTGGGAGCAATTTCCAAGTGCATGAAGGTACCACGTTCATCTGTACAAACAATAGTACGCAAGTATGAAACTTCATGGGACCACGCAGCCGTCATACCGCTCAGGAAGGAGACGCGTTCTGTCTCCTAGAGATGAACGTACTTTGTTACGAAAAGTGGAAATCAATCCCAGAACAACAGCAAAGGACCTTTTGAAGATGCTGGAGGAAACCGGTACAAAAGTATCTATATCCACAGTAAAACGAGTCCTATATTGACATAACCTGAAAGGCCCCTCAGCAAGGAAGACGCTACTGCTCCATAACCACCATAAAATAGCCAGACTACGGTTTCCAACAACACATGGGGACAAAGATCTTACTTTTTGGAAAAATGTCTTCTGGTCTGATGAACAAAAAAAAGTACTGTTTGGCCATAATGACCATCGTTATGTTTGGAAGAAAAAGGGGGAGCTTGCAAGCCGAAGAACATCATCCCAACCGTGACGCACGGGGGTGGAATCATCATGTTGTGGGGGTGCTTTGCTGCAGGAGGGACTGGTGCACTTCACAAAATAGATGGCATCATGAGAAAGAAAATTATATGGATATATATTAGCAACATCTCAAGACATCAAACAGGAAGTTCAAGCTTGGTCACAAATGGGTCTTCCAAATGGACAATGACCCCAAGCATACTTCAAAAGTTGTGAGAAAATGGCTTAAGGACAACAAAGTCAAGGTATTGGAGTGGCCATCACAAGTTCTGACCTCAATTCTATAGAACATTTTTGGGCAGAACCGAAAAAGCATGTACGAGCAAGGAGGCCTACAAACCTGACTCAGTTACACCGGCTCTGTCAGGAGGAATGGGACAAAATTCACCCAATTTATTGTGGGAAGCTTGTGGAAGGCTACCCAAAATGTTTGACCGAAGTGAAACAATTTAAATGCAATGCTACCAAATACTAATTGAGTGTATGTAAACGTATGACCCACTGGGAATGTGATGAAAGAAATTAAATCAGAAATAAATCATTCTCTCTACTATTATTCTGATATTACACATGCTTTAAAATCAAGTGGTGATCCTAACTGACCTAAGACAGGGAAGTTTTACTCTTTTTAAATGTCAGGAATTGTGAAAAACTGAGTTTAAATGTATTTGGCTAAGGTATATGTACATTTCCGACTTCCACTTTAGATACCATTTGAAAGCAATTTAATTATATACCATTTGAAAGCAATTTAATTATATACCATTTGAAAGCAATTTAATTAGATACCATTTGAAAGCAATTTAGCAATTGAATGAAATACCATTTGAAAGCAATTGAATGAAATACCATTTGAAAGCAATTGAATGAAATACCATTTGAAAGCAATTGAATGAAATACCATTTGAAAGCAAGCCATTGACATTAACATGTGGTTGTTTTGTGTAGATTAGATAAGATGCCGCCATAATGTATGGCCACCGTGTTGCGAGCACCGACCCAAATCTGCTATTTTGTTTTGATTCTTTTGCCATTTATTTTTAATATATTTTCAGCAAATGTATCCGCTCTCATTTCTTATAACCGACAACAACTTTTGAACATGAGATTGGCAGTTACGTACCTCAATATTAGCTTCAACTTTGACTCATTTGCCCTGGGATCTTTCTGTCACTCTGAACCAATTTTTGGGGTATGGAAGAGGAAACGCTAGCTTTACACAGGCAGGAAAAGGAGAGTCCTGGTGAGATTAAGGCGAAGGGAAAACCGGCCCTGATCACCACCTAGGGCTGTGGCGGTCATGACATTTTGTCAGCAGGTGTTTACCAAGCAAATAACTGTCGGTCTCACGGTAATCAACCATTAATAATGATGCCAACTTTTGGAACATCTACAATTTAAAAAGTCTAATATATCCATGTAATATAGCCTTCACCATCACAATAAATCCATTATTTATTTAAGTAAGGTCTAAAGGAACGTGATATAAAGAAAATGTAGTCTATTTCAGAAGAACAGAACAGCATACTCTGAGTTGTCTTTATGTTTGGCCCTGATCTGTCTAGGCCATATGGCTGTAGGCTACACTAATTCATTTAGCAGACAAGATTTTCTTAGAATTCAGTAGCATTATTTTATATTATACATTTTTTATACATTATACATAAAATCTGAATAACAAAACAGCATACACGTATATATGTATAAAACAATATAATTCAGAACAATAAACCAAAATAAACATATTTAATAAAATCAATCACATTGAACCGCATAGAGGTGCTCAATCTATAATTTAAACTGCCTGATTGACACCAGCGCATCTAATGGCAGTGAACTCTGCAGATTGTTCCACAAATTATGGACAAACAAAAACAAAAGCTGATTTTCCCACATCTCTGGAGACCGAAGGGATCTCCAGTGTTATCCATTTCCTGAGAAGGGGTTTGGTAATCTAGGATTCTTAACTTAATTAATTAAGTTAAATATAGAGGGAGTTTCTGTAAGATTACATAGAGAATGCAGCTCTCTTCTTACAGATTACTTTGACATTTCAGAACAACAGGAGACTCAAAGGTTGGATTATACCTATTAGGACAAGAAAACAAAGTGTATGGGTATTTCCACCGATCTAACCATTGAGCTTCCCATAATAATGGTTGATGGCAGTTGTCCATTTCGAGCCAGATCTCTCAGCCCAACCCTATCCCCACCAGGGGCTCCTCTATTTCACCCACCACAAATGACAGGAATAGCAGAGCCCACCTTGGACCCCGGCGATGCCATCACAATGTTGGCCGATACGGAAGAAACCTCCGATGCTCCATGAGAAGATGGCGCAGGGAGCAGCGAAGCTATTCGATGTCGGCAGCCCATTCATGAATCCCGTCACCCCAGAGGGCTCAGAAAGTGGTGGATGCTGCCCTCGACTTTCGTGATGAACAGTGATGTATCTCCCTGTCCGGCCAGCCAGTTCCAGGAGAGGATCATCCCGTGATTCAGAAACAAAGGACAGATGGTAGCAGGATCCCGGGACAGATGGTAGTAGTCACAGCAACTGAGTCTATCCGCATTGCGGGTTACAAAATTTAAAAGTATATACATCAAACTTTGCAAGGAAACACTGTACAACTTTACAAAAACAATACATCGAGATCTCTCGTTCACCATTCAACAAACGTCGCGCTCTGATGGAACATAGTTGAATAATTGAACATAGCTGAATAAAATAGAAAGGATATTTTCTCCAAACAATTTCAGGTAGTGCGCACATGCAGCTATTCTGTGCTGAGTGGTTAGCAAATAAATAGGTACTCCTATATGTTTAACTTAGGGTTATATATGTAACTTTAGTTGTTCAACAAACATTGGGCAATATGTTTAGATTTTTAATACATTCTAAGGCTGCATGACTTATTTGAAAGAAGTTTTGTGAAAGGTATGAGCTCTGCTTAGATTTTTGCACAGGCTGTTCACACTACATCATTCTCTCATTCACAATTTGACAAGCAAATTGTGAATTTCCCGGGGGCATCCCCTTTGTATGGCCATAATGCCCCTAAAGAAATCAATGCCTTTTATGGCCAGTGGCCATTGTGTCCCTGGGCTGAATATAGTAATTATAATTCCCTTCTCCCGGCTGCGTGCTGAATCACCTCTCATTCACATGGCTCTCCCTCAAGTGGTCAGGTCTTTCTCACAGGCTACAAGTGAAGAGAGATACATCGGGGACTGTGCACATTTACTTTTCGTCAGCCAACAAGATGAGTAGGCCTAACAAACAGCAAAAAGCACTAGCCTATGTTAACTTCTTGAAACTCCCCATACCGGATCCGGGTTTGTGACTAAAGCCTCAGGCTCATTAGCATAACGCAACGTTAACGATTTCTGAAAATCGCAAATAAAATGAAAATAATGCGTCTGCTCTCAAGCTTAGCCTTTTCTTAACAACACTGTCATCTCAGATTTTCAAAATATGCTTTTGAACCATAGAAATTGACTAATTTGTGTAAGAGTATGCAAAGCTAGCATAGCATTTTGAGTAGCATTTAGCACGCAACATTTTCACAAAAACCAGATAACCAAATAAATAAAATCATTTACCTTTGAAGAGCTTCTGATGTTTTCAATGAGGAGACTCTCAGTTACATACCAAATGCGCAGTTTTTCCTGAAAGCGTCTGTGTGTAGGAGAAATCGTTCCGTTTTCTACATTGCGTCTGGCTACCGAAACGAACCGAAAATTCAGTCACCTACAACATAAAACTTTTCCCGGATTATCTACATAATATCGACCGAAAAATGGCAAACGTTGTTTGGAATCAATCCTCAAGGTGTTTTTTCACATATCTCTTCATTGATATGCAGTTCGTGGAAGCTTGCTTTCCTCTCTGTATCCCATGGAAAAATACTGGCAGGTGACTTTTGCGCACCAATTTCGGCGCAGGACACCGGGCGGACACCTGGTAAATGTGGTCTCTTATGGTCAATCTTCCAATGATCTGCCTACAAATACATCACAATGCTGCAGACACCTTGGGGAAACGACAGAAAGGGCAGGCTCATTCCTCTCGCATTCACAGCCATATAAGGAGACAATGGAAAACAGAGCCTCAAAAATCCTGCTCATTTCCTGGATGCCATCTCATCTTGGTTTTGCCTGAAGCTCACGTTCTAGGGCACGCACAGAGAATATCTTGGTAGTTCTGGACACGTCAGAGTGTTTTCTTTCGAAAGCTATCAATTATATGCATAGTCGAGCATCTTTTTGTGACAAAATATCTTGTTTAAAACGGGAACGTTTTTCATCCAAAAATGAAATAGCGCCCCCATAGATGTAAGAGGTTTGTACAGTCCCCATATTACAACATTTTGACCTATTCTATTCTGTGTGAGAAAAGAATATTCCAAACATAGTCTGGCACCGTTGTGGGATGCGATAGACGTTAGATACCAAATTAATACAACCACCAGCATTAAAAAACCTTACAAACTTTGTTGCGTTCTTCTTATTTCTTATTTAAATTTCTTGTGTGTTTTTGTTCTACGTTATGTCATGTTTAGTACTACATTTATATTGATTACTGCATTGTTGGGTTTAGAGCTTGCAAGACAGGTATTTCACTGTACGTGTGCACAACAAAAGGGAGAGAGAGAAGTGGAAGGAGAGAAGCAGAGGGAGAGAGAGTGAAATGGAGGGAGAGAGAGAAAAGAGAGAGAGCTTTGTGCTGGAGTTATCTAGCTCTTCTGGAGAGAAGTGAGTAACGGAGAAATGGGAGGAGAAGAAGAGAGCCCCTGAATGATTTAGACTTTTCATTAGTTGGTAAGTGAAATGGAATGCCTGATTAGGGCATAATCATTAGGTCTGAGTCCATGATGAATTAGAGAGAGAGACAGAGGAGGGAGGATGGGAGGGAGGGAGGGATAGAGGGAAGTATAGAGAAATTGAGAGAGCACAATGAGAAAAAGAGCGAGAGAGAAAGTAAGAGAGACCAAGCTAAATTGGACAGCGAGGATAAAAGAGAGAGATTCTAATTAGTCAGAAGAGAAGAAAAGAGAATCTTTGTTATCTTATTATTTCTAAGAAGAAAGTGAATGGATTAAGAAAGGAAGTTCACTCAGAGAATGATACCCTCTTTCGCTTTCTCTCTAAAAGAGGCTGATACAGTTTTCTAACTCCAAATATAACTGTGATAACTCTGTGATATGTACAGGCTTTCGTTTCTTTTCGTCAAGCAAAACGCATCAGCAAAGGTACAGTAGTATGCTGGAAACAGACACTCCTGCGCACTCAACAAACGCGGTTTGTACAATACATTGAAATATATGTTACCTTTCCCTGTACTTGGGCGGGAAGCTGTGAATCGAGCTGTAGCCTATTGCCTGTTTCTGTTTCTCAATCGTTTATTAAAGAATGTGAAACAATGTTTTGTCTATTTGCTGCTTTTCATTAAATCATGTATCCGTTCTTTAGGCTATGGCATAAAATAAGCATCTTCACAATGAGCAAAATTATATATATAGGCTATATACACTGCTCCAAAAAATTAAGGGAACACTAAAATAACACATTCTAGATCTGAATGAATGAAATATTCTTATTAAATACTTTTTTTTCTTTACATAGTTGAATGTGCTGACAACAAAATTGCATTGATGTGCCATCCTGGATGAGCTGCACTACCTGAGCCACTTGTGTGGGTTGTAGACTCCGTCTCATGCTACCACTAGAGTGAAAGCACCGCCAGCATTCAAAAGTGACCAAAACATCAGCCAGGAAGCATAGGAACTGAGAAGTGGTCTGTGGTCCCCACCTGCAGAACCACTCCTTTATTGGGGGTGTCTTGCTAATTGCCTATAATTTCCACCTGTTGTCTATTCCATTTGCACAACAGCATGTGAAATGTATTGTCAATCAGTGTTGCTTCCTAAGTGGACAGTTTGATTTCACAGAAGTGTGATTGACTTGGAGTTACATTGTGTTGTTTAAGTGTTCCCTTTATTTTTTTGAGAAGTGTAGCATACCAACTATTTATCAGCTATGAAAATAAACAGTTAATGGTGGGGGAAATTGTAACTGGTAAAAGGCCGACATTTCGACGTTTCATTTTTGTAAAGACTCTAACATGACTATAGAAATGGAAAAGTTGTGACTTTAGAGACAGAAATGAATAATAGCTTAAAGAGATCTCAGTCGATCTGTTACTGGGCTCTCACCATCATCATTATCATTAATCGCATCATTCAAATTCAATCAACTCACAATTATTAGCTTTGGTATGGCTTTCGATTGCGCATGTCATTGACATCAGTGAGAAGGCTTTCTGAGTGAGGAGAGACATTAGCACATGGGTACTGTAGACCAACCAATGGAAAATGTCTGAAAAAGTTCCTGTTTATGATTATGACATTTGGACCACAGAACTACAATGTTTACTGTATATAAAATGTCTCCCTTTCCCCCTACATTTAATACGTATATATAACATTTCTGCCTTTTCCCCTACATTTTTAGTCTAATAAACCAATATATTATAGGACAACAGAAAAAAAATATATATATTTTTGCATATGATGTTTCATTTAGACTCATTACAATATCGAAAATGCAGGCTACTTCAAAAGAACAGAATAACACATATTTTGAGTTGCCTGTATATAGGAAAAGAAGGTTCCTTATAGAACCAAGAACGTTTCTATTGCTTGCTTCATATATGGAACCCCTAAAGGTTCTATATAGACCCGTTTATAGGGCTCTTTGATCAGATCACTGAACCAACAGGGTTCCATATAGAACCCTGCATGGTGTCATTAATGAATTATGGCTACAACTATTAAAAAGTAATATTTTTTGCTAAGAATATACACTGAGTGTACAAAATATTAGGAACACCTTCCTAATACTTTTTATTAAAAATTATATATTTAACATTGAGTTGCAACCCCTTTTGCTTTCAGAACAAATTCACTTTGTCAGGGCATGGACTCTACAAGGAGTCGAAGCGTTCCACAGGGATGCTGGCCCATGTTGTCTCTACAAGGAGTCAAAGCGTTCCACAGGAATGCTGGCCCATGTTGTCTCTACAAGGAGTCGAAGCTTTCCACAGGAATCTCTTTGTATGAATGATGGCCCACATCAACTCTGGCTGACTTCTTTACTGACTTCTGACTTCTTTACAATACAATACAACTTTGTTCATTTTGGTTACAGTGAACAATGAAAATGTGTGTTCTGCTCCGATCTCAAACCCCCAAACAGCAGACCTCACATATACAGTTGAGACGAGCACAGTTTCAAGCTGCAACCCCTGGATGAAAGGCTTGTTTTGGGGTTAAGGGCCTTGTTCAAGGGCCCATGCTATGGGGAATGTTTCAAGGAGGTGAATCCAGATCAATTTCACCCATTTTTTTCCAGCGCCAGGCCTGGGATTCAAACCGGCCACCTTTCAGCCACAGGTCCAATTTGTAAGTCGCTCTGGATAAGAGCGTCTGCTAAATTACTTAAATGTAAATGTAAAGGTACAAAAGGCTGCCTAAGTATGATTCTCAATCAGAGACAACTAACGACACCTGCCTCTGATTGAGAACCATACCAGGCCAAACTCAAAATACAACATAGAAAAACAAACATAGACTGCCCACCCCAACTCACGCCCTGACCATACTAAAACAAAGACAAAACGAAGGAACTAAGGGCAGAACGTGACAGTACCACAATTACAGTATAGGTTGTTGGCTGACTGGTTTGAGAGAATAAGAAAAAAAAGAGCAAAAGCATGAGTTAATCTTAAGAAATAAACATAAATTAATCTGCCAAAATGAAGACAAAATTCCATGCAGACATAATAATCATTATGATGTAGAATAACAACTTAGATGCAGTTGTCATCTACAGCAACTGATAGAGAGATCCTCTACTTCTGATAGTTCTGGATTACTGCCAGACTGAGCACAACATAGTGTGTTAAAAGTCATTTAATGATTAACGAGGCTATTGAATCACCAAGATTTATTATACATAATCTATTATAAATAATTTATACATACCCCCTCTCAGTCAGCAACAGTCTTCTAATGGCTTCATGAAACACAGGCTAGTCCCCTCAATTGACTACACACTGTAATACCGAAATAAAGGTCACAGTTAGCTAATTGCCAGTCAGGATGGGTCTGTAGCACTATTTGGCATATCCCATAATAAAAAAATCATGTTTATTTCAAAGAGTTAGCTGGCAAACTTGTAAAGTGGTGAATTAAATAGGCCAGCTGTTTGTGGAGGAGAAATGGCCTCTCTGTGTGGGACTGACCTGTCCCGGTCAGTGACACCTTTCTCCCTCTGGAAGGCAGCTGAATCCGGTACATCACCTCCCCCATTCTCTCCAAGAGCCTGCAGGGCCCCACCCAGAGGCCTAGCTGGCCACACCCCCAGCAGACCATGGGGCCAGAGTGTGTGTTGCGTGCTGTCTGTGTGTTGCGTGCTGTCTGTGTGTTGCGTGCTGTCTGTGTGTTGCGTGCTGTCTGTGTGTTGAGTGCTGTCTGTGTGTTGCGTGCTGTCTGTGTGTTGCGTGCTGTCTGTGTGTTAAGTGCTGTCTGTGTGTTGCGTGCTGTCTGTGTGTTAAGTGCTGTCTCTGTGTTGCGTGCTGTCTGTGTGTTAAGTGCTGTCTGTGTGTTGCGTGCTGTCTGTGTGTGGAGTGCTGTCTGTGTGTGGAGTGCTGTCTGTGTGTTAAGTGCTGTCTGTGTGTTGAGTGCTGTCTGTGTGTTGAGTGCTGTCTGTGTGTTGAGTGCTGTCTGTGTGTTGAGTGCTGTCTGTGTGTTGAGTGCTGTCTGTGTGTTAAGTGCTGTCTGTGTGTTGAGTGCTGTCTGTGTGTTGAGTGCTGTCTGTGTGTGGAGTGCTGTCTGTGTGTTGAGTGCTGTCTGTGTGTTGAGTGCTGTCTGTGTGTTGAGTGCTGTCTGTGTGTGGAGTGCTGTCTGTGTGTTGAGTGCTGTCTGTGTGTTGAGTGCTGTCTGTGTGTTGAGTGCTGTCTGTGTGTTGAGTGCTGTCTGTGTGTTGAGTGCTGTCTGTGTGTTAAGTGCTGTCTGTGTGTTGAGTGCTGTCTGTGTGTTGAGTGCTGTCTGTGTGTGGAGTGCTGTCTGTGTGTTGCGTGCTGTCTGTGTGTTAAGTCCTGTCTGTGTGTGGAGTGCTGTCTGTGTGTGGAGTGCTGTCTGCGTGTTGCGTGCTGTCTGTGTGTTAAGTGCTGTCTGTGTGTTGCGTGCTGTCTGTGTGTGGAGTGCTGTCTGTGTGTTGCGTGCTGTCTGTGTGTTGAGTGCTGTCTGTGTGTTAAGTGCTGTCTGTGTGTTGCGTGCTGTCTGTGTGTTACAGCACAAATTAGTACAGTAATTTCAACCACCCGTGCAGGTTTTCCCATCTCTGGGCTGCTGTGCACCAAAGCCCACACAGTAGGTGTATCTCCACACACCCCCACTGAAGCCCCAGCCCACACAGTAGGTGTATCTCCACACACCCCCACTGAAGCCCCAGCCCACACAGTAGGTGTATCTCCACACACCCCCACTGAAGCCCCAGCCCACACAGTAGGTGTATCTCAACACACCCCCACTGAAGCCCCAGCCCACACAGTAGGTGTATCTCAACACACCCCCACTGAAGCCCCAGCCCACACAGTAGGTGTATCTCAACACACCCCCACTGAAGCCCCAGCCCACACAGTAGGTGTATCTCAACACACCCCCACTGAAGCCCCAGCCCACACAGTAGGTGTATATCCACACACCCCCACTGAAGCCCCAGCCCACACAGTAGGTGTATATCCACACACCCCCACTGAAGCCCAGCTGAAGCTCCCACTGAAGCCACAGCCCACACAGTAGGTGTATCTCAACACACCCCCACTGAAGCCCCAGCCCACACAGTAGGTGTATATCCACACACCCCCACTGAAGCCCCAGCCCACACAGTAGGTGTATCTCAACACACCCCCACTGAAGCCCAGCTGAAGCTCCCACTGAAGCCCCAGCCCACACAGTAGGTGTATCTCAACACACCCCCACTGAAGCCCAGCTGAAGCTCCCACTGAAGCCCCAGCCCACACAGTAGGTGTATCTCAACACACCCCCACTGAAGCCCAGCTGAAGCTCCCACTGAAGCCACAGCCCACACAGTAGGTGTATCTCAACACACCCCCACTGAAGCCCCAGCCCACACAGTAGGTGTATATCCACACACCCCCACTGAAGCCCCAGCCCACACAGTAGGTGTATCTCAACACACCCCCACTGAAGCCCAGCTGAAGCTCCCACTGAAGCCACAGCCCACACAGTAGGTGTATCTCAACACACCCCCACTGAAGCCCAGCTGAAGCTCCCACTGAAGCCACATCCCACACAGTAGGTGTATATCCACACACCCCCACTGAAGCCCAGCTGAAGCTCCCACTGAAGCCCCAGCCCACACAGTAGGTGTATCTCAACACACCCCCACTGAAGCCCAGCTGAAGCTCCCACTGAAGCCCCAGCCCACACAATCTCCCTCTCCAAAGTCATCTCCAAGTCTTTCTGAAATGACTCGGGATGAGCCATCTGGGTCTGTGTGCGAAGCTCCGTAGGAGAGAGAGAGCTTGTATGAACTGGTCACGTACCAGATCGCTCTGCACGGAGTGGGGGCATGTGAGCGTATGCCTGCTGAGGCTCGCAATGTAATTAAGCTAGTGCCCGTAGAGGCTCCCCAGGCTGCCTGCGTCTATTACTCAGTTTGGAGCACAGCAGCCCAGGCTGTACACAATGTCCAAATCAGTGCTCCAACTAAAGCCCCATAATCACGTCTGTCCACCAGGCTAATCAATATCAAACAGAACAAAGCATCGTCCGTGAGGCACAAAGCTGAAGTATCTTGTCTTCATCAGACCCCTGAATGACATAACAGTTCAAACTGGGCATGAAAAGCTTCCCAATCCGCCTCACCTGAGTACTCCGGGGTCTTAACAGATATGGATGCTT